>NW_018397266.1:1221664-1237350 GCF_002168275.2 Theobroma umbraticum
ATGATAGGGAGATAATCATTTTGGTCCATTAACTTACTAATTAGAGGTAACCTCTTTCATTCGAACTTGCTGCTTGTTCCCAAATATTATAACCTCTGTTCCATTTTCCTAAATGGATATTTTATCGGGTCATAGTCCACTTGCTTCTTAGGTGAGGTTGAGGTGATTTTGTATGTGTGCCAATTTATATTTTGCCCCCTTTGTTGTGTCTCACACAATTTTACATATAAAAAATTAAAATATAAAATGAAAAGGAATATGATGTGTGTGACTTTCAAAAACAAAATAGCTGCTTGTGATGTTGAAGATAGAATATTCTAGCTGAAAGATTAAAGATTTTACCTTAAGAACTTTTACATGTTTCCCTTTTCTAGGCCCGATCATGTCCAAGTTCATCAATGCTTTTCGTGAGCTTGCTAGCTATAAGGAGTTGCTACGTTCACAAGTGAGTATTAATTTACCATCCAAATAAAATGATTCTTTAATAACAAGGGGATGACTAGCCTTTGTTTCATTAATGCTTATTCCAAATGTATCTATTTACTGGCAACACTTTTGCACATGCTATTTTCTTTGACCAGTAACATTTCAGTTTTTAATGAGGAAATAAGTGGCTATATGGTAAAGATGATGGACCTTTACCTTAGTTCAATACAATCTTACGACATTATCTTTTGAAATTGAAAATAGATTCAATGATCAGATTGTAGCTTCACTCTAAAAAAGTATTTAACATGTTAATTTCTACATATGCAATTACTTTGTGAATTCTTTAGTTGCTATCAGATGCCTTTGTGTTCAATCTGGGTAGGCTACCTTTCTCTTTAAAAATAATAGCACTAGTGGACACTGAACATATTTGCTGTGCATGAAGAGGCTAACAATCTTAAGGCGCCTGCTGCATAACTTAAGATAAGCAAATTTTTTTTTTTAAAAAATACTTATATCTGACAGTCAGTATTACATTTGCCTCCTATCTTGTTACATGCCCGAAAGATTAGTTACTTATCTTATGAATGTTCTTTTTGGGATGCTCAATTTTGTATCTGAGATTTCAAAGAATACCTGTTACAGGTGGAGCATGTGTTAATTGATCGGCTAATGCACTTTATGACTGTTGATTTGCAAGAAGCAAAGGTAAAGATAAGCTGTTTCACTGAAATTTGTTTTTCTAAAATTTTGATTTGATCATCAATTTCTTTGGAATTGACATTATTATTATTAAGCCTACTGTCTACAGTCTATATGTGTGTACCTTAAACATTTTAAAATTTAAAGGAAACTGAGTCAGTGAGAGAGGAACTTAATCACTCCTTTGTTGAAAATTTTCATTGAAACCTTGGCTCTATGTGCTTGAAATGGGGGTTGTTAAAGAGAGCCACACTTTCTTTGGCATTTCTTGTAAATCTTTAAATTCCACATATGTGCACTTAATGACATAGGATAACCAATTTCTGTGAAACACATAACTTTGGTTTTGTAGCAAAAGATTGCTTGTCATGTACTTCTCTTTTTTTGTCTATTGATGTGATATGTTCTGATTAGTAAAGACACTTTTGAGGAGGCCTTACCTCATTGAAATCTTTCCACCACTGTAAACAATCCTTCACATCACACTTTTGAGGTCTTTTTACTTCAATAGTTTAGTATTTTCATTTTTTCTTGTCTTCCCACCTCCTTTTATTTCAACTTAAATGTTTGACGCTTCTTCCTTTTCTTTTTTTTTCTGATTATCCGTTACCACATTATGCATCCATGTAATTTGCTTCTTCTAGCCTAAAAATATAGGTTTTATTTGTTATTTTTTGAACTCCAAGTAAAAATGTTACTTTACTTTTGCTATGTACTCTTTTATATTAACTTTTCTGTGTTTCCTTTTTTATCATCTTTGGAAATGAAGCCCTTTCTAACATAATTGAGCAATCTTCCTTGGAATCTGAAATTCGGAATGTTGAGGAAAATATAGGACCCTCAAATTAATAGAAGAACCAATGATTGAGCCATATGATGTTCCTTTTTTGCACAAGAGATGTTACAGTGTTTGTTATCCAATTTATGGCATTACTAAGTCTTTTAGGAGAGAATGTATATTGCCAATATAAGCACTCATTGTGGATGAACATAATGGATCTACAAATTCATAAATGTGGAAGCGAAATATTTTCTGGATTGGTTGAAATGCATCCTTAAAATGCATTTAATTTAGATGGTGGGACCGTGAGAGATTGGGAGGTAGCAAAAAATCAGATGAAAACGTAATGGTTACATTCATTATTAAAGAACTCAACATTTTTTAAGAACTTTTCTTTCTTGGTAATTAGGGTAGAGTCTAGAGCTAAATTCATGTCTTTATTCCCCCTCCCCTCCCAATTTGTCTCATTGCTTTTATCCTCTGTCTTTTGCAGGAGTCTCGTCGGCGGTTTGACAAAGCTATCAATGCATATGATCAGGTATTAAAGACAATTAAAGCTTCCTTTCTGGTTTAATTATTGAATTTGGATATCAGCAAGGAAAATACTGATTATTTAAAAAATTTTTGTAATGCATATTTAATCGTTTAGTCATGTAGAAAACTTTTTGTATTAATGACAGTTTGGATCTCTTCATTGTCTCTCTGTCTCTCTCTCGGTGTTCATTTCTTCTGTGCTCTGAAATCTAGATATCCCTTGCAGCCGACAGATATATTGCTAGTTCACTATCTTGAACATTATGTGGCGAACATTAATGAAGATGTTTCATTTCTAAATAAGCTCTCCAATGAATTTACTAATACAGGTGCTGAGAATATAAAAGTGATGCAGGTGGATATGCCTTGTAGAAGTTTTAACATTATAGACATTAGAAGCTTCATGTTCCTGATTCCTGTAAAATATAATGCTTTTCACTAAATGGTCTGTAATGCCACTCTGCCAGGCACGTGAAAAGTTTGTGTCGCTGAAGAGGAATACACGAGGAGATGTTGTTGCTGAGCTAGAAGAGGTATGCTTTTTGCTTGTTGTGTAATTATTGACTTCTTGCATGTTGTTAAAAAGGTTGAGAGATGCCATTCTTATACTATCCTTTGTATGTTTCACTAGTTCTTTCATTATAATGCTATACCGAATCTGGTTCACTAATTAGTTTACAGATACTGTTTCAGTACCATTAAAAATCAAAAAGAAAAAAAGAAATGAAACCTGTTTCACTGGACCACAGACTATGAATCTGAAATTTTTTTAGCTTGTAATTATTGCAATCCTGTATGTTTTTGGAACTATATATCCTGATGTGTTTTGTCTACTCTCTTGACAACTAACATGAATGATTGATTTATATCTTTCCTTGCGTGCATTCTAGAAATTATGCTTCCAGTTACCAAGTAATTTTTGCATAATCTGGTCTTTTCTGCTTAGAATGTCCATTACTTTGTTTCCAGTATCTAATAGCTCATACAGGGTGGTTTTTGCTAATAAAGGCATTATTTGTTCACATTATACCATGTCATTGTCCCATCCCTTATGTTGTGTTTTCTTGATAACTGTCCAAACTTGTCTGCAGAGTGCAGTTGTCTTTTCATCATAACATTAACCTCGCTTGTATTCTGAGTTGAATTGGATTGGATTTTGTTTCTGACAGGATCTACAGAATTCAAAATCTGCTTTTGAGAGAAGCCGCTTCAATTTAGTATGTTAACTACAGCTACAAATCTCCCTGTTTATTTAGTTTAAAGTTATATTTCCATTTTATTTCATGCTTCGTTTGGTGACTTTTCTTTGTGCTTTAAGGAAAACAGGTAAATGCGCTAATGAATATAGAAGCAAAAAAGAAGTATGAGTTTCTGGAATCTATAAGTGCAATTATGGATGCCCATCTTAGATATTTTAAGCTGGTTTGTATTTCTTTTATATTTTGTTTCTTAATTTTTCTCCCTAGACTGAGTTTTTTATACAAGTCATTGCGTGTGGACTAAATATGATTGATTTCTTTTTGTCATAGGGGTATGACTTATTGAGCCAGTTAGAACCATTTATTCACCAGGTAATATTTTATCTTTTATATCATAGAAAAATGAAAGGAAAGTGTTGTTACTACTGTCCAATTAATTGGATTATTTACTAAGTGAGGGTTGTTCTTTTCCATGATGTTAAACAAGTTAATGGCATGTAGTCAGTTGAACCAATGATTTCTAGAAAATTCTCCATAGAAGGGTTAGCACTCCAAATATCTATGAGTATAGTGTTGGATGCTTGTATTGGCAATTATAATTGAATTTTGATTTACCTAAATAATCGATGCAATTATGGGAGCACTTTCTCTTCGTCTAGAGACTATTTATATGCATACTTCTTCCTTATTCTCTTTTCTGTTTGCAAGCATATGATTATTCATTTATTTGTGAATGTTTACAGTTACAATGTGTAAAGAGATAGGCACAGACACAGAAAGAGACAACCTTGTGTTGTGTTTTTTTTTTTTTGGAGATTCCATTGCAAATGACACTCTTTGTCTGTGTGAATGCATTAAAATTTATCATATCCTAGAACCATCTAGTTGTGTACTTAATCCTTCTTTGAGATTCTTGAATTCTCTCTGTTAGATGTGCATGTTGTGTGTAGAATCTGTGCACACTTGTCATTTTGAATTTTGAACGGGTGGCTTTGTGATCCCATGCCCTTACCCTGCCTGTCCTTGTCATTGAATCTAACATAATCTGATTCGATTGCTTTGCAATAAGGTCTCAATTGATGAATGCATTGACTTTTCTATAACAGGTATTGACATATGCTCAACAATCAAAAGAATTAGCAAATGCTGAGCAAGATAAGCTTGAAAAGCGTATACAAGAATTCAGGACTCAAGCTGAGATAGACAGTTTGCGAGCTTCTAGTAACCTAGAGCCTTCAACAAGTGCTGATCGCATTCATGTTATTGGCATGAATTTGGACAAAAACATAGAAGCAATTATGCAGTCCTCAACAAATGGGGAGGTGAGTGATTGATCTTCATAGTCTTTTTCTTGAGCTGGTATTTTCATATTGGCATCAACTCTATTTCATCAATGGTATTACTTGGAGAAATGGAATAAACTCTTTTTTTTTTCATTGATTTGCAGGTCCAGACAATCAAACAAGGATATTTGTTAAAACGTTCTTCAAGTTTGAGGGGAGATTGGAAGAGGAGGTTCTTTGTACTTGATAGTCAAGGGACTTTATACTATTATAGGAACAAGGGTATCAAACCGATGGTATGTTATATTACCTTTAACCGTCATTGGTTGATCTCTTTTAATTATTATTGTTGATAATGGGGACATATACCTTCACCTGGATTTTAGTGTTAATGGTTGCTAATTTATGCTTTTGGCAAATTTGAGGATGTTTGACATAGATAATTAAGTGTTTGTATGGTTTATTGCACTATGACAGTCTTTTTCTAACTGAGAGAAGTAGAGAGAAAAGAAGTGATGGAGAGAGATGATTAATTCTTTTTGAGATAGTAAGTTTAGAAGAGAAATGAAGAGAACAGACCAGACCTATCATTTCTCTTTGCCCCAATTTTCATCTCTCCATATGTGGTTTGATTGGCATAACAAAGAGACTAGTTAATGTAATTCTACTTGGTTTTTCAATAAAATGTGTGTCAAAAACTCTATATCTAAACAAGGGATGTTGAAATTTATATCATGTCACTTATTTCATTTCTTTACTATCAGTCCTCATCTCTCGTATTAATTAAAACAGACTGTAATTTTGGATATGCTCAAAATGGTAAAAAGCTGTATCTAGCTGAAAAATTAAGATATTTAAACCTTCTTTTTCAGCCAGTTCTTCCAACTTGTTTGAGCTCAACTGTTTAGAAACCTGCATGGACTTACTTTGTCCTATAATTAAAATTAAATATTATAGAGGTAAGCTGCATTATGTTTCTTTTTTCTGGTAGGAAGAGAGAAAGAAAGGCTTTTAAGTTGCACGGGTATACTTTATCAGAAACTTTTGATTTGCCAGTAGGGTGGGCATTACTTTTCTTTTTAGCTGTAGATCGATTGCTTGTTCAGTTGTGTTTATAGGTAAAGTTAACTCTTATGCATAATCTTTTGATTTCTAATTGCTAGGAACTTATTCTTTAAGATAGCTAGAGCAAAAGTTCTCATGGGCTGTCCAAGTATCTAGCGCCTAATGCTATTTCACATGTTTATTATTGTATGTATGTATATGTTTATACATGAGTGTTTATGACATTGGCAACCTGAAAGGCCACTACATCTTTTTAAGTGGTTCATTTTTCCCCTAATAGAGTGTTCGGTTTAGCGTTTTCTCCTTTTGTACCTTTCTATTTTGAAATTGCTTAGATATTCAGATATTTGAATGGATTTGAAATCCAACAATAATGATATGTATAAATAGAAGATTGCATGCAAGAGTGGGTTCTATGAAAGAAGTATTACATAAATTCTCAGGTTTGACAGAAATGTGTTTGAAAAATGAAACATTCTTGGGCTTTTGTTGTGAAAATGATCTTGATGAGGCATGATATTTACTTTATTTGCTTTATTTCCAGGGCTCTCACCATCATTATACTGGTTCAGCTGAACAAAATAGTGGTGTATTTGCTAGATTTCGTGCAAGGCATAATCGGTCATCATCATTTAACGAAGAAACTTTGGGCTGTCATACTGTTGATCTTCATACTTCAACAATAAAGATGGATGCCGAGGATACAGATTTACGACTTTGTTTCAGAATTATATCTCCACTGAAAACTTACACATTGCAGGTGATTTAATTGATTTTGGTCATTGGAATTTTTTCACTTCACTTTTGCTGAACTTATCAAGGGCATGGTCCTAAAAATAGCGAAGTTGCAATATGACACATTTAGCTGATCATAAATAGTATGCATAGGCTTAGTATGTTGTTCTTGCTGGTATTGTTGGACATTTGCTTGTGACTTAATGTGTACTATCAGTTATCTTATGAAGTCTTAATTTTAGCTATTTAAGATTGACTAAAGCTTGAACCCCTGAACTAATGGTGCAAGAAGAAGGTACTAGGCATGTAAATGTATTTTGCTAGGCTGCTGTTTTAGCAAGGTGTTGAACAGTTTATAATAAATCACTTCAATATCTTCAGGATTGAAAAAAAATTGGAAAATGCAATCAATTTCTGTAACAATTTTATAGAATGGAATTATTTGAAAGACGAAGCAGGTTGTATAGCCTCTCCATATGTTGCTAGCATTTATTTTCAATGATACAGAAGATGCCAGTGCGAAATCAGAATCAAAAAGTACAAAAACTGAAAATTTATACTTCTGTTAGAATAGTAAACCCATAGGATCAATGACATGATGATTCTGCCAGTGTATGAGCTTGAGTTTAAATGCATTTGCAGACATTTTGAGATAGATGAAGGGAAAAAATCACTACAATGCACCAAAGGAGTGCCAACAAGGCTAATTTTAACAGAACAAAAGATCTAATGCACCAAAGATGAAAATGAAAGAAGTTTAGTGAAGGGACATGAGGAAAGCAGGTGATAAGTTGTTTTGATGGATTATTCACTAGAAGTATCTAGACAGTTTAGAATGCCATAAAACCAATTTGACTAGGTTAAGAAATGTGTGGAATTCAAGTATTTGTTGTAAGGAGGTCCTCAAGAGAATCCAAAGAAGAAAGGCAGTTGCCCTTGGTGAAGCCCTATCGAGATTAAAAAATGATTAGGTTATGTGGTGCTAACTTGGTTGACAAATTTGTTTATTTAGATTTTAATGACTGAACAAATGCTCGATGAATGGAGGAAGTGTACAATAGTGCTGATTTATAAGATCTGCAGTGATTTTCAAAGTCTTTTACTTCTTTTTTGGATAAGCCTGATTTTATTAAAGTTGCTCCAATTATACCCTTTCCTGTTTCGTTATATTAATGAAAGCAAAATTGGAATGGAAGTGTTCCTAAACAATAGCTTTTATTCCTTGCTGCCTATAGCTTTGCACTCCCACCAGCATAATATGGTGCCCCTAAAAAAAGCAAGAAGCATGGATGAAATTCTCTCGTACAAACTTGAGTGTGAAACAAATTATTCAATTAGATCATGAATTAGATAATTGAATATAAGGAAAACAAAGGATAATATTTTTCAAACTTTCTAAATTATCCTCGAAGTTGATGTTTTCTTTGTGATTAGTATGCTATTCTTTTTGTCAAACTGGTTTGGGCAGGCTGAAAATGGGGCAGATAGAATGGACTGGGTAAACAAGATAACTGCGGTTATTACATCTCTTTTGAATTCTCATATCCTGCAGCAGGTACTTTTTTTCCTTTTAAAGCCATTTTTTTAATGATATTGAAATAGTAATTCACATGAAATTGTTACTAATACTAATTTGTTTGTCTGTTGTGGCTGCATCACGGAAAAAAGCATGTGGACAATAATGATTATGCTTGCCGAGCTACTTCTGATGTTAGGTCACTTGATAGCCTTGGTAGTTTAGAGATTGACCGGATAGGAAACAGAGCGGAGCCTGTTTCTTCAGTCTTTAGAGAAATTCCTGGAAATGATATTTGTGCAGAGTGCAGTGCTCCTGAACCTGATTGGGCATCTCTCAATCTTGGCATACTATTATGCATCGAATGCTCAGGTGTTCATCGGAATCTTGGTGTTCACATTTCAAAGGTGCAATCTGTTTGAATTTATGGCCTCTTTTTTTTGCTTGTAGTTTTTGTTAATTTTGCTATAATCGTTTTGAATTTATATCAATAATCTACATTTGGTCTTCTAGCTGTTTGAGGTCCATTAGAAACATGGAGCTCATTCCCTTGATACCACTAAAAATGAGTGTCTACTGTTAGCTGATGTACCTTTTTTAAGCTTCCAAACTTTTATTTCCATAGCAGGGAATTGAACAGTATTAGGTTGCAGCTTCTTACTATTCTTGTTGTTGTTGTTTTGGATATTACACTTTCCACCTTTTACTTTCATGAAACCACACTAAATGCATATACCATGTCTTAATTATTACTACCTGGGCAGTTGGTGTGCACAGGTAAGAATTCCTCCATTTTGGATGACATATATTAGATCGTTGAATTTAATTTCACATTATCGCCTTTTAAAGTGCCTAATTCCCTTCATATCCTACACAATTGGGTGCTGCAACAGGCTGTTATGCAATTTCAAACCAGCTTCTATACTTAAAACTGTCTTTGCTGTCACTGATTTATAAGTAGTTTGCCCATGAAATATCTGGTGGACAATATGAGTCATGCTGTTAAATTCCTTACTCTGAATTTCATGAGTTGAATGACAATTTACTTACTATTTTAAGTAGAAAAATAAGGAAAATTTAACAGTCAAAAGAACAGATAGGAGGGACCAGGCAGATAATAAGGTTTCATTCATTTTAAGAGTCTCCAATAAAAGAATACTCTTCTACTTTGTGCAGGTGAGATCTTTGACGTTAGATGTCAAAGTGTGGGAACCTTCAATTGTGGAATTATTTCGTACTCTGGGCAATGCTTATTGTAACTCTGTATGGGAAGGTTCTCTCCTTAAGAATGAAAGGTAAGATTTCCTCTGGTTAAACAGCAAATAAAATGCTGCTAATTACAAATCTGTTAATTTGGGAATGCTATTCCATTGGCTAATTGTAAATTTGTAATTGTTTATATCTCATAGAAATATCCAGTGTTAAACATATGGTATAGAAGATCAGGCAAGGAAGAAAAAATTAATTTGCTTTATTATTATTATTATTTATTATTTTCTCGGCATTACTTTTGCTTAATTTGTCTTCCTATCTTGTTAAATATAGATTTGGTATGATTGGGGCATTGTTTTTCTCTATTATTTGTTTCTCAGAAAACAAATTTTGTATTTTTCCCTTTTCGTATGTTAGTTTTAATGTGATATCTAAAAATCTTCTCTAAATAATTTAAAATAGGTTAACATAATATCTTAATTATGAGGAAGTATAGAAATCCCATAACCTTTGGTGGCCTTTTTGTGTTCAAAAAATAGTTTACACCTAAAACCACTTTTGTCATTATTTGAAATTAAAAATATTTATGCCTTATAGATGATAAACAAAATTATCATCACAAATAAGAATTCTTATTGAAACAATGTTAAGGAGCTAAGTACAAAAATAACATAATGTCTATTAAACATGTTTTCTCTTGAGAGAAATCATGGTCATTCTTAAAAATACACTGATCGAACTTGTATAACATTTGTTAGCACATGAATCAGCAGCAGCTTTATGTTTACACATGCTTAAACTTTGTCATCTCAGATCTTCCAAAATGTAATTTATAAAAGTAGGGAACAATTCATGAAGAGATGCCCTGCTCCTTCATCTAGTCATATTTTTGAAGCAACTATTTTTCATTACCATTATTTTTGCCAATAAGAATTACTGTCTAGGATGACATTGAAGTGTTAAGTGAAAGGATTGTTTTTTATCAATATATTTAATTCTTATGCTTTATCTTGAAAATGATGAGCTTTTAAAATGGAAAAAGTTGTCTTTTTTTGTTAAAATAGTGTTTGATAAAATGAGAGTATATTTTACTCTTTTTGTTTTTCGAGAAAAAAAAATCCCCTCATCCTATTTTGTTTTTGTTCTTGTCTGCAAAAATATGACATAGGATAAGAGTTATTGCATCCTTTGCTCTTCCTTATTGCACCCTTTTGCCTCTCATAACTAGTGTGTCAAATATGCCCAAAAGGTTCACTGTTTTTGTTAGTTATGTTAGCTTGATAATCATTTAACTTATTATAAGTGAATTTGAGGAAATGAAAGATGGTATGGTTGAATTGATGATTGGTAACTGGTTAACTGGATAGCTTCATTTGTTTTCTAGTAGCTATTGATACAATAGTCTGCTTTCTAATTCCTGTTGGATGCAATTCTTTGCAGAGTGGATGATACAAATGCTATTAGCGCATCAATTGTAAAACCATGCGCTAAAGATGCTATTTCCCATAAAGAGAAATACATCCACGCTAAGGTATTCGGTTGCATTTTATTTCTCTTGGTCTGCATGCACTGAAATTCATGTTTCCCATCTATGCATTGCTTTATTCCCTTCTTCCTTGTCTCCCAGTCCCCCTTGCATTGTGCCATTTAACTCATGGGGTGGTTGGCTGGGTTTTTAGTCAGCAGGGATCTTCTTCTAGCATATTTGCTGCTTTAAGTAATAGCAGGAAAAAAATGTGGTATTATTTAAAATATTAGTCTTCTGCTACTCTCAATCACTTCTGTATTGATCTGTGGATTCTTTAGCTTCTTATGCAAGAAAGAAAAGAATCTTTCTTTCAAGGACATTATGTGTTACTCTTCATATTTTAGATTATTTCTTGTTGCCATCTCTGTTCTATATGCCTGAAGTTGTATTTAAGCTGAAAAGCAGGTGCATAGGCACACATACACACCTATTCCATTTAGACAATTGCCAATTATCATTAATGAAAACACCATGGTGTTTAGATTAGTCTTTCATCTCTCACACTGCTATGATAAGAGGTGTGAATTTTAATACAAAGCCTAACATCATTCCTTGCTCTTAACCAGTATGTAGAAAAATTGCTAATCATCAGAGATGGAACGCTACCTGGAGTTCCTCCTAACTCAACAAACATCTGGCAAGCAGTTAAGACGGATAATTTACGAGAAGTATATCGTCTAATTGCAATGTCAGACACCAATATCATAAATACAACCTTTGATGATGTTGTTAGCATTGAGTCGTATCACCATATTGATGCACAAGATTCATCACTTGATAGCCACAAAGAGGAAAGGAAACAGTATGATCCATCAGCCTGTCAGAGAATCAAGGATTCAAATGACCCAGGGAATTGTCTACAAGGTTGTTCAGTGTTGCATCTGGCATGCCAATGTGGCAATCCTGTGATGGTTGAACTGCTGCTGCAATTTGGTGCCGATATAAATATGCGCGACTTCCATGGCAGGACTCCTTTGCACTATTGCATATCTATAGGGAACAACACATTTGCAAAGCATCTACTAAGAAGGTAGGCTGCATATTTTGCATAAACACTTATCCATAAGAAATCTGAAAGTTCAGACAAATAGACGTGTCCTAGCCTGAATGTTACTAATTTTAGCATGGCCTCCAACCCAAAAGTCAATATTAAGTGAGGGGACCTTTTTCTACATATGCCCAAGATCGCTGTAGTACACCTCTTACATGGGACTCAACATACACCTGCACCATGGGACAACTCTCTTGGCTATCCTAGCACCCTTTTCAGGGTGAACCACACCGGGGTTCGATGCTGTGGTGCCCCTTGTCCTCATGATAGTATTCTTAGAGTGGCTCTGATACCAGTCACAAGCTTGGGCCTCAACCTAAAAGTTTATGCTTTTAGGTTAAGGTGGCCATCCCTTATATATGTCCAAGATCACTTTAGTACATATATGATGTGGTCATGTCTAAAGTGGTATTAGAGTCATTTTCGGGGTACTATCATGTGGACTCGACTGTCCTTTGGCACTGGATCACACATGGTGGTGTGAGTCCCCTTAACGAGATGTCATTGGTCTAGAGAGCTGTCATGTGGTGTAGGTGTGTGCTGAGTTTCATTTTGTATGTGTACAAGCTATAAATAATACTTACTATATTAAAATCCTTACTTTATATGCATATATACGTATATGTTCCTAAATCTGGAGATGGAAGCTTTACTAGAGTAGATCATACCAAATTATTCATTAAACCTATTTCATATTGTTAACAGACTTTCATCATTATCTTGATTTCTCTGCTAAAATAGTGCTTGATAAAGAGGATTTATGTAAGTTAAAGATCTCATCTCTCTTGGCTAAGTGGATTTAATTTGCCAATACTACACAGAGGTGCACGACCATCGATTAAAGATGGTGGGGGATTAAGCGCATTAGAAAGGGCAATGGAGAAGGGAGCAATTACAGATGAGGAGCTATTTATTTTGCTCAGCGAAAGCCAGTGAAAGAGACTTGGTTTCCTCAAATGTGTAAGCCTGCTTCTGTTCCCGTGATTTTCACTTATGTTGGCTGTTGTTGCCTATGACCAGAATAAGAGCCTTTGATCCTCTTCGAATCTGTTGACGTTTTCTACTGAATTGTGTCTCCTATTCTTAAAAGACCAGATGCAGTCTTGAGTGCTAATTTGCTCCTGTTGTGCTTCTAATGATTTTTTTTTTTTCTGTTGATTGTATTTCCAAATTTTTACTAACAAACGTCTCTAAGATTCAGGGGAAAGTTAAATTTGATGGTCAGTTGGTTGCATGTAACAATCTATTTAGGGCATAATGGCCAATTTTCTTTGCCCGTTTCCTGAATCCAGTTTCAGATTATTTAATCATTGCGAAAAGTTATTACACACACGCACACACCCACGGATGCTGTTAGCTAAAGCACCCTTCCTCAACAACTTAAAATTCAATGAATACTACAATTTCATATGATGTTCCAACCGTGAAATTTGATTTGCAAAAGAAATCACAGATGAATCTAATGATTTACAATGGAAAGTTATTATTAGGTGCAATGCAGAGCCGGACTCTTTTCCCTTTTAAGAAGCAGAGGTGAACATTTTATGTACCCAAAAAGAGAATACCTTTCTCAGCCTTTCAAAATTCAAATACACAAAAGAAGCAAAAACGAAAAAGCTAGAAGGAGCAAGTCCAAGCCAAAATTTCCAATGGTTACTATTTCTTAGCAATCATCCATAGTCGCTCAAAATTGCAACCTCATCACTGGCTAAGCAAAGTAAACGGCTACAATCAGAACACTGATCCAAAAATGATCATATCTTGTGAGGACTGAATTGATCTCCACAGTCCAATGGAGGAAGAACAGCTCTGTGCACATTCCCTCTTAGCCTCTTATCAATTTCTTAACTTGTTTTACCCCTTCTGACCTTGACATTTCCACCACCAACACTTTTAACCAGACCTTCCATGGCTTCTATAAAGGAAGAGTAGCTTCAATTTTGCCCCATGACTCTAGGGCATCCCCTTTAAGCCTCTTTTTCATCTTTTCAACAACTTGCTTAGCCTCCTCTGATCTTGACCTTTCCACCAACCCTTTAACCAGACCTTCCATTGCCTCAAATGGAGGAACCCACTTCCTCTTTATAGTTTCCATACTCATTTCCAAAGCCAAATCAAACTCTCCTTCCTTCACCATGCTCCTAAGCAAAGTATAATAAGTAAATGAACACGGCAAAACATACCCATCACTCAGCATCTTGTCCAAAACCTGCCTAGCCGATTCCAAATCCCCTATCCTACAAAATCCATCAATAATAGTATTGTAACTAGCAGAATTCGGCTTCTTCCCTTTCGAAACCATCTCATCCAACAACTTCTTAGCCCTAGCACATTCCTTACTCTTACACAACCTCGAAATCCTATGATTATAAGTAGTCAAATTGCCCTCTAAACCTTTCCTAGAAACTTCTTTCATAGCCCCATCAAATCCATTCTCATCCCCATTCTTCAAATAACCACCTAACAATATATTATAAGTATCAATGTTAGGACTCACATCCATTTTCTCAACCCATTCGAGTGCGGATTCAAGCTTATTCTCTTTCACAAACGCTTTAACAATCAAGTTATGCGATACAACACCGGGCTTAACGCCAAGCTTTTCAGGAATTGTCTTAAAGCAATCGTAAATTTGCTCAAACATCCCATTGTTTAGATAAACAGTAAGGATAGCACAAAGGGATTTTTCTGATACATTAGAATACCTGTTTTGACACAAATCTTCGAGGGTTTGTAGCGCTTGCGGGACCATCCCTGCATTTGAGTAAAGCATAATGAGACGGATCCAAAACCCTTCAGACTTGAGGGCAGGGGCATTTTGAGAATGGAGCTTTTGGGCTTGGAGAACGCGGTCCACGAGGTCGAGGCGGTTGGCACGAGCTAGCTTGCGGATGGAGAGGTGGTAGATGGGGCGGTGGCGGAGGAAAGTGGGCAAATGCGAAGACTGTTGGAAGATTTCCGCTAGCTTTTCAGGGTTTTTTTCCGATATGATGGCAGATTTCGCGGCTTTGAAAGAAGGAAACGGAGGGTTTAGCTTTTGAGTTTGAGTGGAGAAGAATGATTTGGGGATTGCCAGTCTTGGGTTCTTGAAGATGGAAGCCATGTTGTCTAGTGCTGAAGCTGGGGAAAATGGGGAAGAGAGTAGGGTTTTAGTATCCCTTCGGAAAAAGAAAAGAGAATTTCCAAAAAGGTGTATTCCAGTTAAAGTAATACAGAAAGTACTCGTAATGGAAAGTTTATTATTGTTTAGTGCAGTAAGTTTTACCTTTTTGGGCTAGGTTGATTGGGGGCACATGGCCCAAGCTTCCAGGAGCTTGGGCCAGAATCCAATCTTTGCGGGGTGCTGTTAAAAGGGCTTTTTTAAAAAATATTTTATTAGGTAGTAATTATTTTAAAAAATTAAAAATAATTTTGTGTTTGATAATTTTATTAAATTTTTTAAATTGTTATGAAATAAATCTAAAAGAACAACTATAAGAAAAATATAAACGAAAGTATTTAAGAGAAGAAAAGAAATCTTATTGAAGTGTGTATACAAATAAATTAAGAGAGTTTATTTATAGACAAATAACCTTTTTACAAGATAAAGATAATACTTAGAGATTAGATGGATTAAATCTTAATCTAATCTAATTTACATCAAATCTAGAT
>NW_018397266.1:1237360-1367071 GCF_002168275.2 Theobroma umbraticum
TAAATGGATATTCACAAAAATATTCATAACATAAATCAAATTTTTGAAAGGACATTCTTATTAAGTGTTTTAAATTCTTTTAAACTCTAAAATATCATTTTAGCTTTTACATAAGATATTAAACACTTAATTTCATGAGCTTTTACTATAATTATAATTACTATAGCTTTAACATATAAAAATTACTAGAATTTGGTACACCCATTATGTGGGTGAAAGAGGTAAAAAAAATAGTGTTTTAAAAAGAGGAAAAAAAGGTTATATTTTGAAAGAAAATAAGTTTTGTGAAAAGAAAAAATAGGTAGTTTTATTTTTTAAAATTGATTTTATAAAAGATAGAAAAACATATTCGTCCTTAGTTTTTACTGAAAGGATTAATCTTTCAACTTTTTTATACTGTTATATTGAATATGAAAAAATTGAATTAAAAATAAAAATACATCATATTATAAATTCAAATATTTTCATATAAATCTTTTGAATAATTTAAAATATCTAAAATTTGAAGATTTCAATAAGAGGTTAATTTCAGTCTACAAAGTTAAAATAACAATGAACTTAGAAAAATAATTATTATCCCTGATGAGATATCTTCTTTGTTAAACTTTGAAATTTTATCTCAAATAATTTGAAGATATAAAAAATTTTATATTGATATAAGTACGATACGATTTATAAAATAAAAGAAAATTAATACGTTATAAATAAAAAATCTTTATGTATAAAAGTGTTATTACTAATATAAAATATAACCATTTCAATATAATTAAAAGTTAAATTTCAATTAAGTTTATAAAAAATGTAGATATGTTCATGTATTGTAAATATGTTTTCGATATTTGATCAAAAGTATATATAATTTTTTTATTAATATCATATTATATCATATATAATGCGTATAATGTATTGTACATAATGTATTATACGGCCCTCCAAGGACAACATTGGTCCGACTTCTATGAGTCCAAAACCATCGAAGTTGAAACCTTTCCCGTCATCTTTATTCACTTATTCAGCTTTCAGCGCACACAAAATTTAAAAGGAGGAGCAGTCAGCCGCCAGCACTACCCCTTGCTCTGCTTTTCCTCAAAGGCTAAACCCCTTCTCTCCTTGAAGCTTAAACCCCACCACTCTTTAGTCTTCAGTCTTCACAATGGCCTTTCTCAGCCACCCTCTCAAACCCCATCTCCTTTCCACCCCAAAACCCAAACGCCAAACCAGCAAATTTCCTACCAAAGTACGCATGTCCTTCCAAGAATCGGGCCCTTCCGTAGCCGTCGTAGGCGTCACTGGCGCCGTCGGCCAAGAATTCCTCTCCGTCCTCTCTGATCGCGACTTCCCTTACCGCTCCCTCAAGCTCCTCGCCTCCAAACGCTCCGCTGGCAAATCCGTTACCTTCCACGACCGCACCTTGACTGTCCAGGAACTCACCGCCGACAGCTTTGACGACGTCGACATCGCACTCTTTAGTGCTGGTGGGTCGATAAGCAAAGAATTCGGTCCCATTGCGGTTGAGAAAGGTGCCATTGTGGTGGATAACAGCTCGGCGTTTCGAATGGTTGATGGAGTGCCTTTAGTGATTCCTGAAGTGAATCCGGAAGCAATGGATGGGATTAAAGTTGGGATGAAAAAGGGTGCTTTGATAGCGAATCCGAATTGTTCTACTATCATTTGCTTAATGGCTGCTACCCCTCTTCATCGCCGTGCTAAGGTAAAAGATGAAGTTTCAATCATTTGGGGTTATTAACTTTATGTATACTGAAAATTTTTGATTGGTAGACTAAGCCTTATGTAGAAATTGTTTTTGCATCAATGGTTTGATGCTGCATTTGGGTTTATTAGATGGATGGTGTTTTAAAGTGCTCAAGTAATGGAGAGTACAAAATGTATTGTTATGGAAACAGTCTATAGCCCTTATATGATATTCCCACATGTAACAATCTTTAGCCATTTACTTTAGATTGGGTTGTTTCTCTTGCAGAAGTGCAATATAAAGCAAAGTAAAATAGAAACAGGAATGAAGGGATTGTTTGGCAAAACTAATAGGTAACAAATTGAAGTCATAGCAAGTTTGAAGTAAGATGAATAATTGATTGCTTGTAAAAGCTACTAGGCAAGAAATGAACTATTAGAGTTTTAATTAGTATGATATAATGATTTAGGTTGTTTGCATTTTATAGTGGATTAATTTTAACTGAAACTTTAATGAGATACTAAGAAAGGAAAAAAATGTATTTTGAATCTTTAAGGCAGGATGTCAATTGTTCCTTGTTTTGAGCTTTTGCCATTTTCACTGCCTAAGTTTTTCCTATGCTGCATCAAGCAACTTAAATATCTGATGCTTGCCTGACAATGTATGATTCAAGCATTGATTTTGTTCATGCCATGTTTAAGGTGACCCGTATGGTGGTTAGTACATATCAGGCAGCTAGTGGTGCTGGTGCTGCTGCCATGCATGAGCTTGAGCTACAAACCCGTGAGGTTATTTGATGGAGTTTTTTTTTCCCTCTTTTTTATTTTATTGTTTACTTGTCTATCTGAGCATTTGACTCATTTTTTCTTTTAAATCAATTTCTTGCTGCATTTGTTTTTAGGTCCTGGAAGGGAAACCACCAACTCGTAATATCTTTAACCAACAAGTATGTATATTTCTTTTACAGTGTCCATAAATTTATGAATATCTTTTGATCTCACCAAGTTTATTATAATTTTCTTTTGTTCCTTTTGCTTTTGCAGTATGCTTTTAATTTGTTCTCACATAATGCCCCTGTTCTTGAGAATGGATATAATGAAGAGGAAATGAAAATGGTAAAAGAGACAAGGAAAATCTGGGTAAGTAGTTAAAGGGTTCTGATATATTAAATCATCTAATATATCATTTTCCTTTGAACTTTCCGGAGAATGAGATTTGTAATAGAAACATGTTTTGTCTTACATGATTGTCCTTCCCCTTATCTCAGAACGACGTGAATGTCAAAGTGACTGCCACATGCATACGAGTTCCTGTGATGCGTGCACATGCTGAGAGTGTGAATCTTCAGTTTGAGAAGCCCCTTGATGAGGTAATGTTTTGTAATTTTGTGAATTTACAATTTCATCATCAATATATGAAATAAATTGAAGAACAAGTCACAAACATTTGCCTTCTTCTGCCATTATTGCTAGATCTAGGACATTTACATGCATTACATTCGTCTTTTGTCATTTTAAGCTCTTTTTAGTAATATTTTTAGCTGATTGTACTTGTAGTTGTGAGTTTTTTCCCCCCTTTTCCTTTCATCATTTTTATCTCTGGGGATGGAAGATGTAAAGAGTGGGTTAGGTTTAAATTCAGATTTTGTTCTAATTTATATGAATAGAACAAAGAAAATTAGAAATGGAAGAGACGTCATACATTCAAGTCACATTATTGAGGACAATGTTGTCAAATATGTTATATGTAGTACAATACTAGTAAAGCAGCCTAGGACCCCAAATTTATATCATCCCTAATCATAGTGGTCAATAGTGGAGAAAATGGAGCAGACTGCAGCAGAAATAAGAGCATCATATTTTCAAACTAGAAACCAAAATCAGAGTTTTCCTGTTTTAAAAACAATGCCAATTCATTTTTGGCTAGCCAATGGCAATTTATCTGAGGTTGATATACTTTTTTTAGAGCTTGTTTATCCTAAATCTTATTTCATGCTATCTTAAGAGAACTTGGAAAGATGTTTTATTGCTATTGATCTTAAAGAGAGAATGTGCTCACAAACATACCGTGAATTATATAATACTTTATATTACTATTTGTTCTCTGGTATCTTTTTCAAATTGCAATCATTTATTGAGTCTCAAATATTATACAGATAGATTTTATGATGTTTCAACAATCGGATCCTGAGAATGTGTTAGCTTAAATTTAATAAAAGAATACATTACATTAAATTCTATGTTGTCTTTCCATCAAGACATAATAGCTATTTTATTCAAAAGGGTTGTGAGTGTAAGAGACTAGAATGATGAAAGATATAAGATTAAATCAAAGCTTATGTCATTGTGTGTGTGTGTGTGTGTTTTAATTGTTAGAAGTACAGCACAAGTAAAAAGCTTGGCTGCATCTGTTCCTATATAGAAGAGTCTTCTGATTTCCTGTTTCTGGCCCAAAAACATCTTTGTCATGAGAGATGTAGCCTTTGTTTTATTTTAAACTTGTCTTTTGTTAATTGTTTTGTTGATCAGGAAACAGCAAGAGAAATTTTGAAAAATGCTCCTGGAGTAGTAGTTATTGATGATCGGGCTTCTAATCACTTCCCTACACCATTGGAGGTGTCAAACAAAGATGATGTTGCAGTTGGCAGAATTCGCCAGGATGTATCTCAAGAAGGAAATCATGGGTAAAATTCCTCTTTCCGTGCACTTTTAGTTGTCCCTTTTTAGAGGATTTGCATGCTAATACGAAGTCTTCAAATAGGTTGGACATCTTTGTTTGTGGTGACCAAGTACGTAAGGGAGCTGCACTTAATGCTGTTCAGATTGCTGAGCTGCTGTTATAATCTGCTTATGATCTTGCTTGGGTAAATTCATCCAGTCAATTAGAGTTGAACTCACTGGCATCTAGTTTATTTATTTTGATCTTCAAATGCACATATTTATTATCTTGGTGAGGTTGAACAAAATTTTGAATGTCTTGTTGTAGCATAAACAAATTAGGTTTGTAGCTTGGTGCTTGATGTTTTGTCTTCGAAGGTATATTTATTTGCACTAGTATCTCCTCTTGGAGGGAAATTTTGTTTACATGATCTTGTAAATTAGTCCTACTTGCGGGACATCAGGCTGCACTCGGCTCCAGTAGTCAAATTAGAACTTCATCGCTGCAGACTATGTATGCGCTTACTTCGCCAATTTTACATTTCAATGCAGAAAATTAATAGTGAAAAGTGAAAACACTGTACAATTGCTGTTAACAGAACCTGAAGAACACATTGAGTCAATGTGATTGAGCTAGTCTACCAGGCAGGTTGTTGTGATCATATAAACTATTAACGGGCTACTTTGAACATCAGCAATGAATGTGACTGATTGTGTCAATGAAGAAAATTCTACTGGCAAGTTACTTGAACTTCAATTCAAAGAGTATTCTGAATTTGGTTGTCGTCAAGTTTGCGGGAATTTGAGTAATTCAGGTAATCAAGCAAAGCTAAAATTCCAGTCTTTCAATGCTTGAGAATTCAGAAGGGAAAGATAGTAGGAAACTTAAACTGCCGCGTGAAGGGTATCTTCCATTCATCATGGCAAGCCAAGTTATGCATCGACCCCAAGCTTAAAAGGGTAGCAAGGCAAGATTCCATCACATTGTGATTCTATCAAAGGATTCAAAGCACGTCTAAGTATCACTCTTTTTGAACCAAAAGTATATGCCTTCTTCTCCCCTGAGAAGGAGAGAATTCCTTGTCAGGGAAAAAACAGACGTGGCTTCTTTTTCTCTTGTATCCTTCTTGGTAAAATGAGGCATAGCTTTCACCCTGGCCAAAGGTAAAGAATACCCCCAAGTTTCAGCAGACTTAGATTACCAAGGTGTTTATAAATAAATCTAAACTAATTAAGATGGAAACCTTGCTGGCAAAGCAATTTAAACTATATATGCTTTTCTTAAACAAGTTTAATACTCATAAAACTTAATAAATTAATAGACACGTGTCAAATTTTTATTTGTGGGGTTTTAAACTGTACAAATAATAAATTCTTATAATAATTAAATAAAATTCCTGTTTAAATTATTTTGGTTGGGTAACCAATAGGATGTCGAAACGTGTCAATCGTCGTTGAGGAGCGCAACCCCGTGGGAGCTTGAAGTCATCTCCCCCTCACATCAGCTTCAGACGTCAGCAAAAAGATGCTTACAAACGGAGTAAAATAATCATGCAAAGCATAGAATCTCAAACCGTGCTTCCTTATATTTCCATGGCGCCACAATGGATATCCTCTGTGTCTCTCTCTCTTCGTTTTGGTTTTTCTCCCATCTCTTTTGCTGTGAGCCTGATATCTCTGGAAAGTTGTAAGTCTCTCTTGCTCTTTTTCATGTTGATTTGCTTTGCGATCATGTTTTTACGATTGGTTTTGTGCTGTTCATGGGAATTGCAGGTAAAAAGTAATTTGATTGGAGGGAATAAATGGGTAAAACAATTAAGCTCTTTGGGTTTGCTTCTGGAGTGTCTCAACGAGAAGTGACGGAATTTCTAGAGGAATATATAGGGAAGGGAGCCATCGAGACTGTGAAAGTTGGGCAGTCCAGAAAGGAAGGCTCGAGAGCTCATGCCAAGGTCCAATTCAAAACAGCTGAAGATGCTGACATGGTCTTGGCCTGGACTGCTGATCAAGCTCTATGGCATAACGATTCTTATTTGAAAGCCTGGACACTGAAGCACAACATTATCCCAACACCGAAGCCACAGTTCAACCTGAACAGCATAGATAATTTGATGTTGCACTTCGGATGTCAGGTTTCGAGACAAAAGTTTTCTGTCCTTTGGAAAAAGGATACGGTCTCCTTGAAGTATGGGTCCAAATTGGACAGATTATACTTTCTTCTATCGTATAATTCGACGGACTACAAGCTTGAACTGTTCGATGACAGTGTTTGGCAGATTGTGCTACACTATCCCCTGGATCAAACTAAGAAGTTTCTGATCATTCAGGTATGCTGCAAATTGGTTGGTTTGATTTGGATTGATTCCTGTTCTCTTTCTATCACTAGATGTTACAAAAGCCTCTTTCTTATTTGAAGAACAATGCATGGCTTTGTGACTTGTGAGACTTGGATAACCCTGTCTTCTTAGATCACCATGCACACACACTATTCTTAATTTATCCAATAAATATGTCTCTTTCCCATAAATATTTTTAAATTTGAACTTCACCCATTAACTTAATTTTTTTTTATTTTTTCAATTGTTAAAAATATCATATTATTGTTAAAAAAGAGTAAAAAATTTTCTCAAACCATTGCTATGATATTCTTATTTTGCTAATAATTTTCATATAAAATATAGTTCTATGCTTTATGATAAAAGAAAAATAAATTTATTTATTTATTTTACTCTCTAGCTCACTTGTTTAAGTAATTTTTGAAGTGTATGTTTTAGTCTTTTTTAAACAACTCTATCTTTGCATGTATGTGTGTGTTTGTGTATATATATATATATGTATGTATGTATGTATGTATGTATGTATGTAAGTATGCATGTATTTTACCCCTTAATATTTATGACTTTTCCCCCATTTTTAGTGTTACAAAATGGTATAATAGTTTTAAGTTTTGCCACCATCATGGGGGATTATTATTGATTTTATTTTGCTCCTTTCTATCTTATTTTACATTTATAGTTACTTGGTGCTCCTCGGATCTATGAGAAAGATTTAACTATCGTTAACTCTTCTAAGGAAGTTGGTGAAGATGACGATGACCAGTGGATTAGGGATGTAGATTTTACTCCGGGCCATTGCATTGGTCAGACTTTTGCTTTATGTTTGGAGCTCCCTCGAGGTGTGAAACTCCCAAAATTTGATGAGAGTTTTTATTATAGGAAAGTTGAAGACAATTTCATTCTGGAGAATGGTTGTAGTTTTTCTTGCAACCCTGATCTTGTTCCTATGATAACTCCACCTGAAGGTTTTGACTTGCCATATGGTGTCTTGTTCAAAGTAAATTCCCTGGTCCAACATGGTTGTCTTCTCCCTTCAACTCTTGATGCCGATTTCTATCAGTTGGTTGACCCTCGTAGAATAGATATTGTATTCATAGAACATGCTTTGGAGAAATTGTATAGCTTAAAAGAATATTGCTATGAACCTGCAAAGTGGCTGGCTGAGCAGTATAAGAAATACCGTGAGTTGGAAAGACCTCTAAGGCCTCCCATTCTTCCCTCTAATGATGGGCTAGTAGCAGTGAGAAGGGTTCAAGTCACACCATCTAAGGTGTACTTCTGTGGTCCGGAATTGAACCTTTCAAATCGTGTGCTACGTAATTACATTAAAGATATTGATAACTTTCTTCGCGTTTCTTTCGTTGATGAGGAACTAGGAAAGATGCATTCCACAGATTTGTCTTCAAGCACATCAGTTACGAGTGATGGAAAGCACAATAGAATTTATGACAGGATCTTGTCGATTCTTATAAAGGGCATTGTCATTGGAGACAAGAAGTTTGAGTTTCTGGCTTGTTCAACAAGTCAATTACGAGAAAACTCCATTTGGATGTTTGCTTCAAAACCTGGGCTTACAGCAGTAGATATCAGAGAGACAATGGGTCATTTTCATGTCATAAGGAATGTGGCAAAATATGCAGCCAGATTAGGTCAGTCTTTGAGCTCATCTAGGGAAACTATAGAAGTGAGCATGAATGAAATTAAAATCATTCCTGACATTGAAGTGGAAACTGGTGAAAGTAAGTATTGTTTCTCTGATGGCATTGGAAAGATATCTGAAAAGCTTGCTAAGGAAGTGGCCTTGAAATGTGGCTTGAGAACTCACACTCCATCTGCATTTCAAATTCGATATGGTGGGTACAAAGGAGTTGTAGCTGTCGATCCAACATCTTCAGTAAAATTATCATTGAGAAAGAGTATGCAGAAGTACGATGCAGATAGTACTAGTCTAGATGTGCTGTCATGGAGCAAGCGTCTCCCTTGTTATCTTAATCGCCAAATAATCATCCTTATGTCCACTCTTGGAGTTAAGGATTCTGTTTTTGAAAGGAAACAGACAGAGGTTTTAAATGAATTGGATGCAATTTTGATGGATCCAGAAAGGGCACGGGAGGCAATGGAGTGGATATCTCATGGAGAACTTGCCAATTGTTTAAGAGGAATGCTCATGTGTGGTTACCCCCCAGATTCAGAACCGTTTCTGTCAATGATGCTACAAACCATTCGTGCTTCAAAATTGGTAGATTTGAGGACCAAAACGAGGATTTTCGTTCCAAATGGGAGAACCATGATGGGCTGTCTAGATGAGACGGGGACTTTAGAATATGGTCAGGTGTTTGTGCAGTATTCTGTGTTTAGCAGGGGGCAACTTTCCGACGATTCCCTCTCAACATTCAAAGTCGATGGTCGCCATGTTGTTGAGGGGAAAGTAGCTGTTGCTAAAAATCCTTGTTTGCACCCTGGAGACCTACGGGTTCTGAAGGCTGTGGATGCCGTGGTTTTGCATCACATGGTGGATTGCATTGTTTTTCCACAAAAAGGAAATAGGTGTGACCATCCCCGATATTCATTTGCTTTTGTGAATGTTTTTGAATTATGAATTCCTTTTAGCACTTAATTATCATATCATTGCATAAGATGTTTCCTTTTAGCACTCAATTATCTACAGGTTTCTTTCTATAGTTAAAACACTTCGTTCACTGATACTGTTTACATGATCAAACAGACCTCATCCAAATGAATGTTCGGGAAGTGATCTGGATGGCGACTTGTACTTTGTTTGTTGGGATGAAGATCTGATTCCCCCCTGCCAATTTCCGCCCATGGATTATGGTTCAGCATCAAGTTCCTCTTTGGATCATGATGTTACTATAGAGGTATTACTAAACTCCTGGGTTCTGTATCTCTATTTATAGCAGCCAGGAAGGAATGTTTGCTTCTATATGTGTTAAATTTTAATTGCAATCTGTCTACCTTTTAACATATCGACTTCATGGTGTACAGGAGGTTGCTGAGTATTTTACGAACTACATAATCAATGACAGCTTGGGGATCATTTCGAATGCCCACACAGTCTTCGCAGATAAGGAGCCTACTAAGGCATTGAGTGAGCCATGCATTGA
This sequence comes from Theobroma umbraticum, assembly GCF_002168275.2. Taxonomy (NCBI): domain Eukaryota; kingdom Viridiplantae; phylum Streptophyta; class Magnoliopsida; order Malvales; family Malvaceae; genus Theobroma; species Theobroma umbraticum. The sequence continues at coordinate 1,247,169 of NW_018397266.1, forward strand.
GCTGGCCAAGCTATCATCCATTGCAGTTGACTTCCCCAAAACTGGTGTTCCTGCCAAAATACCCCATCGTCTACGTGTCCATGAATATCCAGATTTCATGGAAAAGCCTGATAAATTCACATATGAATCAGAGAGTGTCATTGGGCAGCTTTACCACGAGGTGAAAGCTATGGGGACGGGGGTGAGTGGTGCTAAACAATTCACCAAGAAAGTAGCAGAGCAATCCTATGACTCTGACATGGAAGTCGACGGCTTCAAGGCTTATGTCAATGACGCTTTCCATTACAAAAGTGAGTATGATAATAAACTTTCTAGCCTGATGCGTTACTATGGGATTAAAACTGAGGCTGAAATGATCAGTGGATGCATCATAAAAATGTCGAAATCTTTTGATCGAAGAAGGGACTTGGAAACAGTTGTTTTGGCTGTCAAGTCATTGAAGAAAGAAGTCAAAGGCTGGTTCAATGAAAAAGCAAGTCATGAGTCAAAGTCTAATGTGCGCAATCTATTTGCAAAAGCTTCAGCTTGGTATCATGTGACCTACCATCCCAGCTTTTGGGGTTGCTACAATGAAGGAATGGATCGAGAGCATTTCATCAGCTTTCCATGGTGTGTCTACGACAAGCTTCTCCAGATTAAGGAGAACAGCAGCAAAAAGTCATTAGAACGTAAGCTCAATCTTGGTGGGTTGGATTCTGATCAGAAAACTAGTTTGTGGGATGTTTGCTCTTTCATGTGAATTAAGCAATAGAAAACTTGTGTGAGTCTCAATTTGTTTACTCTTTGAATAATCCCAAGTACAAAAAATATTTGTTCATAAATAATACTAAATAATGTATTTTCTGTATAATGATCCTTATGTTAATATGTAAATAATTTTGATTTTTTTTTCTGAAATAGATATTTGAGTGCATAAACATACTCATCAAATATTAATTTAAAATATTAATATAATAGAGAATGTCACTTTATTTTTTATTAAATAAATAAATAAATTACTATTATTTTAAAAAATCTAGTTTAGAAAAAAAAGAGATTTGTCAATCTTTTTAGTACAAATTTAAAAAACTCATTGCATTTATAAAATGAAATTGTTTTCCTTTCTTATGTGTTGAATGATATATAAAATGATATAAACACAAATAATAAAAATAAATATAGCAATTATTATTATTATGTAGGAGGGTGATGATGAGACGTATCTTTTGGAAAAATAAGATTGTGCACAGAGGATAACTCCTACGAACTCCTTACTAAGCAAGTTTCGCAAAAGTTTACGGTCCCAGGAAATGGAAAAAAATGATATGATATGGGCCCATCTTACCGTACGGAAGCGTGCCTTTTCCTTTTAATAAATTTAAATAATCTGACTTCGTAACATAATGAGACAAATCCCACGAAATTCTCAAGTGCACCAATTACTGACGTGGCGGAAACGCATTGCCTAATAGTCAGAGACAAGCAATGGAATGATGAAACGTGTTAGTGTCAGTCGCAGTAATTTAACTGTAAACTTCCGCGATGGAGGTGATCGAGGCCATTGTTGCTAGCTTATAAGGTTATTTTCTTCGCCTCTTCAGTATTCTCGTCAGTCTTGTGATTGACTCAGAGTTGACGATGGATTCTTTCCTTCTCTTTCCGTGAAGTGAAGTCAAGAAGCTTTGCGCATTTGAGTTCTTGTTCTAAATCTCATCTCCTTCTCTCTGGTAAGGATTATTTGTTTCCTCATGATAAAAATAATATCTGTTTGTTTTTCTGGGATCATCGTGATTTCTTCCTCTTGCATGACTCACATTCTCTCAATTATTTTCTATATCCGTTCTTTCTTATATTTGAAATTTTAATTGCACATGATATTATAATGAAGTGATGATAAAAGCTGATTTTGTTCCAAGAAAACAAGATTAAAAGCGGAAAGTCAATTCGAAACAATTCTCTTTTGCCGTCTGTTTGTTTGATAGTAAACCTTTTGTGACTCTGGAGAAGTTAGATATCTTTCCCTGTCTTAGAAGTTGGATGCATCTCCATTTTTCCATCTTACTTTGCTTTTATTTCTGTTTCGCAAGTGTTTGTTTGATGATGATTTGTCATATATATATATAATATTAATATTCAATTTATCCTTTGTTCATAGTTTATAACTTGTTCAAATACTTGATATAAATGGTTTAACCTGGAGTAAACTGATATGGAAATTTATTTTTATATGGCGGCGGTTGTGAGATTATATGCTCTTTAAGGAGGTAAAATTGATCAATGATTAGACAAACATGTAGTTTTATACACGGTACTCTCTAAAACTATTGAACACATGAAAAAAGGAGTGAACCAGTTACCCTTTAGGACGGGACTGATATTGTATTTGGATGGGACTAATATATTTTTGCTCAGTGACTACCTGTATTTAAGAGTATTTTGCAAATAAACAGGAATCTCTGGTGATGTTGGATCATGCAGCATTGCAAATATTTTGTGTTGTTTGGGCAGAGGGAACGCAGATCCTCATCATGCAGGGCGTTAATATAAAAATCGCCAGATATCTGTGCTATTAAATGCATCTTCTACTACTACTTGTAAAAATACATAGAATTTTAGTTGCTTCTTTCTTTCTTTTTTGGTTTGAAAGCTTGACTGTTTCAGTTAAAGTCTGCTCAATTTGTCCCCTATCTTGGTGCATTTTGCAGTATTTATATAAATATTGGTCTCTGGTTTTTGCGGTGACTTTTATGTTTTAAAGTGGTAAGAGCATAAAGAAAATTGATTCCATGGGTAAGACAATTCAAGTTTCTGGATTCCCCTCAAGTGTGCATGCAGAGGAAGTTAAATCATTTTTGGAGTTGTATACAGGCAAGGAAACTGTTTATGCTCTAAAAATTAGGCAGCAAAAAAAGGGAGGAAGAGCATATGCTATTGTGCAATTTACCAAAAGCACAGATGCTGAGCTGATCATAAGGTTGACGAATCAAAGACTATACTATGGGAGTTCATATCTCAAGTCTCGAGAAATGGAGAATGATATTGTGCCAAAGCCAAGAACCTTTTTGCATACCATGGGAGATGTGACATTGCATTTTGGTTGTCAAGTCTCAAATGAAAAATTTTATGTTCTCTGGGAAGAGGTTGATGTTGTGGTGAATTTTGGGATGGGAATGCGGAAATTCCAATTTTTACTGTCACATCACTCGGTAGAATACAGGCTGGATCTTTTCTATGAGAACATCTGGCAGATTGAGCTGCATCGTCCGCGCAATCGAACATCAAAGTACCTTCTGATTCAGGTTGCTTTGTTAAATTTTGACTATAAATTCATCGTTAGTCTCTATGGTATTACATTAGGTACCTAGAAATAATATTTCAACATATCATAATTGCTTTGATGTATCAGGTTGAATAATTTTACTGTCCTTAGCAGTGTATGTCACTTTTGTTTTGCTGATTTCTAGTCTACCATGAAATGATTTGAATGTGAACTTGCTAAATGGCTGTCGACGTTATTTCCATAAAAATTGTATAGTGTTTGTCATTACTGCTGATATAGGGGAATAGAAAGTTTTTTCTTTGAAGGGTGACACATCCCATTACTTCAGAGTCATTATGGACTTGTGGATAAGTTAATGATTTGGCACTACTCTTGCCTTGCTTTTTGAGAAATACAAATTTATTTCCATTATATGACAACTTATACTTTTTAAAACCATCAAAACATTGCTACATGTTGGTGACTTTAAAAAACTTATCTGAGAGTAATTCTATGATCTTCTAGGGTAACTTTGATGTACATAAAATTATGGATCTATATGATCTGAAATAGATAATTTAGAAAACTCATATTCTCTCTTAATTAAGGTTGTTCAAAGGGGATTTCGATGGGATTCTTCACTCTAAGTAACAAACGCCACTTGTATTAAAGATGAGCTATATTTTGCAATTGAGAATTTATGCAAATAAGAAAATGGTTGGGATCAGTATATATGTATTTGAGAAAGACTACAGATCAGCCTATATGTACTTTAAAGTCTGGAACAGGCAGTTCAAAATGGTGATTTACAGATGAATTAAATGTTGTCTTCTGAAACTTGGCTTGTGCAAGGTCTTTGATAGACTACACAGAGACAAACACGAGGAATTAGCTTTTCCATTGCAAGAAATTTAAGCTATTCTATTGATGCTGGAAAATACCATTTCCCAAAGTTTTATCCTCTGCTATGCTTAACTCTTATATATGAAAAATGCTTATTATAGTTCTCTGTGTGTTTTTTTTTTGGTAATTTTTAGTTATTTGGCGCTCCTCGGATATATGAGAAAGATGTACGCTCTTCTGGACTTGTGTTTGAGGATCCCTCGCTTAACTATTTTATGGATGTGCCTGATGATCAATGGGTAAGGACAACTGATTTCACTCAATCATCCTGTATTGGGCAGTCTTCTGTATTGTGTTTGGAGCTTCCTTACTACCTGCAACTTCCAAATTTCCGAGAGAACTTTGCTTACTACAAGGAAAGTGAAGGGAAATTTGTTTTGGAAAGTGGTTCTTCTTATTCCCGTAATGTTAATCTAGTCCCAATTGTAGGCCCTCCGCTGGGAATTGACTTGCCATATGAAATCTTGTTTAAGATTAATTTGTTGGTCCAAAATGGGTGTATCCCAGGACCAGCACTTGATGCTACTTTTTACCGATTGGTTAATCCACGTCGAATAGACAAAGTCTATATCGACCATGCTCTGGAGAAACTTTATTATCTTAAAGAATGCTGCTTTGAACCTTCAAGGTGGCTCCTTGAGCAGTACAAAAGTTACATCGCATCTAAGAAAAACCCAGGGTCACCTGTTATATCCTTAGATGATGGTTTGGTAAACGTAAGAAGGGTTCAGATAACACCTTCTAGGGTGTATTTCTCTGGTCCTGAGATTAATGTTTCAAATCGTGTGCTACGCCATTTTCATGATGATATTGATAATTTTCTTCGCATCACTTTTGTTGATGAGGAGTTGGAAAAGATCCATTCCACAGATTTGTTGACGAGGGGTAGGAGAACTGAAATTTATGGAAGGATTCTTTCTACTCTTAAAAATGGCATAGTCATTGGTGATAAGAGATTTGAATTTCTTGCCTTTTCATCAAGTCAATTACGGGAAAATTCAGCATGGATGTTTGCTGCAAGAGAAGGGCTCACTGCAGCAGATATAAGGGCATGGATGGGAGATTTTAGTAAAATAAGAAATGTGGCAAAGTATGCTGCTAGACTGGGCCAATCTTTCAGTTCATCAACCGAAACTCTCAGTGTTGCTAAAGATGAAATCGAAATTATTGATGATGTAGAAATTAAAAGGGATAGAATTAAGTATGTCTTTTCTGATGGAATTGGAAAAATATCGGCTAAATTTGCCAAGAAGGTGGCCGCGAAATGTCGCTTGAATGGTTGCACTCCTTCAGCATTTCAGATTCGGATTGGTGGATTCAAAGGTGTTGTGGCTGTTGACCCCACCTCATCAAAGAAATTATCCCTTAGAGGGAGCATGTCAAAGTATGAATCAGAGAACACAAAACTGGATGTCTTGGCTTGGAGTAAGTATCAACCTTGTTTTCTGAATCGCCAGTTGATCACTCTCTTATCTACTCTTGGAGTTCCAGATCATGCTTTTGAGAAAAAACAAAGAGAGGTAGTTGATCAACTGAATGCTATCCTAACAGATCCTTTAAAGGCACAGGAGGCTCTGGAGTTAATGTCTCCTGGAGAGAATACTAACATTCTCAAGGAAATGCTCTTGTGTGGTTATGAACCTGATGTTGAACCATTCCTTTCCATGATGTTGCAAACATTTCGAGCATCAAAGTTACTGGAGTTGCGGACTAAAACCAGGATATTTGTTCCGAATGGAAGGTCTATGATGGGATGTCTAGATGAAACCAGAACATTGGATTATGGCGAGGTCTTTGTGCAGTTTTCGGGCTTTAGGTCAAAGCAACGTTTTATTGTTCAAGGTGAGGTAGTTGTTGCCAAAAATCCCTGCTTGCACCCAGGCGATGTGCGTGTTTTAACGGCTGTCAACGTGCCTGATTTGAACCATATGGTAGATTGTGTTGTTTTTCCACAGAAAGGAAGCAGGTAAATCAAGACCATACTCAACCTTTTGCAATACTATACGAAGAGTGTTCTTTCTTCATTGTACTGTGCTGAAAAATCTAAAATCTACATGACTGTGGTTATCGTGCACCTTACCAGATTTGGTCTGAATCTCATTTTGGCTAAATAAGTACATGCATCTTACATTGAAGTAGGCATGTGCGCATTACTGTCTATGGGGAATATGGAGTGGGTGGGGCATAAGGCCAAGTATGAATTGAACAGAAGTTTGGTGTTAGCAGCGCACAATTGATTATGTTGTCAAATATTTTATCTATTTATTTTCGGTCAAAGCTTTCTGTTTATTCTCCCTCTCTATCAAGCATTTTTTATATGGACTCAATATGGTACTATGAGTTAACTGGCACTTTTATTATCTCCATTGTAATTGTCATTTCCACTATAGTCTATCTCTTCCATTTCCAGAATCTGGTTATTTTGATTGTGCAATTGTTGCTAGTTTGTTGTCATGAGGGCTTGGTTAGTTTATGTGGCTGTACATCACTCACAAATTATGCTGGTTGTTTTGAATCTCTTTGTATAGGGTATTGATTTTTAGCTTTTTTTGCTTGTGCCTTTTAAAGGTACCCCATCACTGGATGTTACACAGTACTAAAACATATATTTCCTTTTCTTCTTGGTAGAACTAGTTGGCCGTGTATTTAAAATTGGGAAATATACCTTAACGGACCAACTGACACTTACAGTTGGGAGAAAATTATTTCTGCTTCCTCTGGGGGTTCCTAACATGACCATTCTGAACTTGATACAACTTCATAAATGAGTGAGCACACAGATTGTATTAAAAAATTTGGGATAAAAAATGTGAAACTACGTATGTGATTATAATTGTAGCTCTTCTCAGGGTTGAGATCTTGGGAGTGGTTGCACCTGACGCCTTCAAGGGATTTAGCTATTGTAGCATACATTTTTGTTCAGCAGGGTATTCCTGAATTACATATTTGCTATACTCTATATCCTTTTGTATTATATGGATAAGTTATGTCCTATTTATGGATGTTATCTGTCTTGTTTTTTTTTTTTTTTTGATGTATTTACACATAACAAGATTATAGGCAACTTGACTGTTTTCTTTAGAATTTTCACTATGCAGAGTGATTTATTGACCCAAAACTGTGTTAATTTTTAGACCTCATCCAAATGAGTGTTCTGGAAGTGATCTGGATGGTGATATCTACTTTGTCTGTTGGGACCCTGAATTGATTCCATCTAAACAAATATCTCCTATGGATTATTCACCAGCTCCAACTACGACATTGGATCATGAAGTTACCATTGAGGTAATGAATCATTCAGATAATATTCTGCATAATTTTATCTAATTGTGCCTGTTATCCACTTTTCAAAAAAAAAAAAAACATTGCCCTTGTTATCGTATTCTCTTGTTATAGTTTCTTGGTGCTAAAATGGATGATTTACGCTCCCTCTCTCTCGCTGCTACATTTTTTTTTTGGTTTAAGGATATTATCAATTTGACATTGTTCAAAACTCTTATGGGTTCATGTTGTCAACCATTTAATGATCTATATGTGGCACCAATGTAACAGCTAAGGACCAATTATTTAATGTTACATGTTGGATCCTGCTTCTTATTTTAGAAGTCAGTTTTAACACATTTTTGCTTACATTAGATTGTATAACTCCTCTTATGATATATGCATAAAGGTGTATTTGGCATTTGCTTATGGAAAGTAAATTCTCTTTACAAAATAGGAATGTCAGTAACAAATTGTGACTTCAGGGTTCCAAGGCTCAAAACTAGATAAGTTTATAATTAGTGCGCAAATTTGTGGACTCCAATTGAAAGTAAATATTGTTGACTAATTATTATCTAAATAAATCAAATGTATGATAATGCAGATTATGGTAATCCAACAAGATAGTTAAACAATAGTGTTATTTAAGGTATTTTGCATGAGCATCTGTGCAATTGTTTTGGATAATTTTCATTTAATCCACATTTTAGGAAAGTGAAGCAAGTTAATTTGAAAAAACTACAGTTATCCGTATTAGCTAACTATAATAGAGAGAAAAAAAGAGAGACAATAGAGAGGACTGCAATAAATTGAAAACTAAAACAGTAACCAAAACATATTTAATAAAAAAAAGTTATATAAGGAAAACAAGACGATTTAGGAACTTTCTTTGGCATGAAGATGGAATTATAGCTCTTTTCCTCCCCTTTCTTTACTGGACTCTTTATTTAGTTAGGCTTCCATAGAGGAACTGGCTGATTGCCTGTGAGAAACATTTTAATTTTATTGACTGTTGTTTGATAAAGTAAAAGACTTCAATGTTGAAAATTATGTGCTACTCTTTTAATGTTGAATTTGCTTTGAACTTGTTTGATATGCAAATTGAAATTAAGTATTGAGTTACAATTCTCTTTTCTTATAACATCAAAGCATCTGCATAGTTTTTGTACTATGTTGTAATACATTTTATGGCTGCTTCAGTTTCAGAATTGATATCTATATTTTCTTTTGTTGGGTTGTGTAGAATTAATTGTGAGATTCCTGATATTGACATTTAATGTTAGTAAACAAATTAGTAACAATAAAAGACGGATACCTAGTGGTTAGTGCATGAGTCTCTTGCATTTGATAAGAATTGAAAAGATGGTATAGAAGGAAATTTAATTAGAATTTAGGGTATAAGGTAGTCAAATAATATTTTCTTATAACCAATTATACTAAAATTGTTTTTTGCATTCAACATAAGTAGGTCTTTAGTTCTCTTAAGTGGTATTTAGAATGCGCAGTGAAAAATACGAAAGAGCTAAATCATTTGAAATAAAAGCTATCACCATTTTAATTGAAATATTCTGCATAGAACACTAAACAGGTTATTACTTGATGTTTTCAATGCGTTTTCACTTAAAATATTCTGTTAATTAGTGTTTAAAATTAGCAACAAATATATTGGAGAAACTACAACTGTTGAAAATTTTGATTTTACACTTTATCCGGCTACCAAAAAATACCTTAAAAAATAATAATTGAGAGAGAGAGAGAGAGAGAGTTGGGGGGGGGGAGGTGACTAAAGGTCACTTCTATAGTATCCACCTTTTCTTTCCTAAGAAAAGCAAAGAGGGGAGGGGAGGGGGACTAAAGGTCACTTCTTTATTATCCACCTTTTCTTTCCTGAGAAAAGAAAAGAGGGGAGGGAGGGGTGGTGTAGGGGTCAAAAGAGGGGCATAGCCACAAAAGTGTGCATATTGTTTTGGTACCTAACATTGCTTGTCCTGTGTATCTTTGATCCTCTTACAGCCAAAGCCTTTATAACCTACTATTTTTTTGTCCTCAAAATCCCTTTTCTTTCTTTTGTATTTCTTCGAACGAGAGTCCGAATCCAGAGCAACTCTACCCCTTTTCTAGTGATTATATTCTTAAAAATGCCCAATTCCTTTCCTCTGCTTTTCCACCCTTCTTAGAGAAAAGGAAAGTAGAATTAAAAGCAAAGTTTCATGAGTGGAGAAACGTTGACTACATCAAATAGTTATACAACTAATATATCTACATGCTTGCAGCGTCATGCTTAATTCTAAATTGTATTTTGTGAATGCAACATTTGGATACTTCCCAAATCCTTGAAGGATCATGATGTTACATCTTTGTTTGCACCAAGACCATATGAATTAATGACTGTAATGCTCCCCTGAAATTTCTCTCTCTTGCTAAAAATGAGAATAATTTCTCCTGTATTCAAGATGAATGATGTTCATTTTGGTGCAGGAAGTTGAAGAGTATTTCACAAACTACATAGTCAATGACAGTTTAGGAATCATTGCAAATGCTCATACTGTTTTTGCTGATAGAGAGCCTGGGAAAGCAATGAGCAGCGAATGTATACGGCTTGCAAAGCTGTTTTCAATTGCAGTTGACTTTCCAAAAACTGGTGTACCAGCTGAAATACCACAAGAACTGAGAGTTAAAGAGTATCCAGATTTCATGGAGAAGCCAGATAAGCCAACCTATCAATCATACAATGTTATCGGAAAGCTTTTCCGAGAGGTGAAAGACCTTGCACCCAATGAATGCTTTATCAAGTCCTTAACTCGGGAAAGATTGGGGAGGTTTTATGATCCTGATATGGAAGTTGATGGCTATGAGGATTATGTTGATGATGCTTTCTATCACAAAAGTAATTATGATTACAAATTGGGGAACTTGATGGACTATTATGGGATCAAAACTGAGGCTGAAATACTCAGTGGGGGTATCATGAAAATGTCGAGATCTTTCACAAAGAAAAGAGATGCAGAAGCAATTGGCGTGGCTGTGAGGTCCTTGAGGAAGGAAGCTAGGTCATGGTTTAATGAAAAGGGAAGTGGGTTAGATTCTGAAGCAGATGATCTATTTGCAAAAGCCTCTGCTTGGTACCATGTCACGTATCATCCAAGTTACTGGGGCCTGTATAATGAGGGAATGAATAGGAATCATTTTCTGAGCTTTCCTTGGTGTGTTTATGACAAGCTGATCCTCATCAAGAAAAAGGTGACTAGTAGAAGAAATTCGCGATTGTCATCTCTAGAATCTCTGTTTGCACGTGGATTGCGTTTGCATTGAGTGATTTGGTGGATGTTCCCCTTTAGTCTGAAGCAGATAAATATCGATAGCTCGTCGTTCCTAGTTAGGTGTGTGTATATATTCATACCAAATATTATATTGGTTGCGACTGTATGCTATCTAATGTAAATACGCAGTGTTGATGTTTGGTATTGGTAGCGACTGAATGCTATCTAATGTAAATACCCAGTGGTGATGTTCGAGAAAGAACACTGTACAATATGCTACTTATTTATGTTGGTTTGGTTTCTTGAGATTGTGCAACAAATCACAGTGGGTTTCACTTCCCCATAATCATTGGAGCTGTTCAATGACATGCACCGGTGCATGGAATTAGAGGATTTGGAGTGCTAAAAACCTAGAGATTTCCAATACATTGCTCTTCTTTTCTGTACAAGCTTTCATTGCAGGCGCAAGGTTGCTGATGGTTGGGCTCAGGTAAAAGAAAACGGCTGGTCATGACTTTCCTTAGGATTCTTCTTTTTTGTGCATATTGGTTGTTCATAGAATATAAATATGAGATCTGTGTCCAACCATAGACAAGTCTGTACTTTGTAATGAACTTGCTGCCTTCAGGAAGTTATATATCCTGGTGGGTTAAATCATCATCATTAGCTCTAAATTTACTCAAACTGGAAATATCATACGATAATAGAAATTTTTACATCAGGTTAGCCCAAATAAGGACTTGCTTTGGACTATGGGTCTTATTCAATGCTAAATTTATAGAACACTACAACATAGTTCGTGCTGAGAAACAAGTTAAATGACCAAAGCAGAGTGGTAAAGGATTCTGAAGTACCATCTTGAAACCTATCATTTGCGGGTCAGAACTATAAGTAACTGGGTTCCTGCAGTGCAGCTTGCCTTCAACACGTGGGAGTACTCTTCAGCTTTCCTGTCGAATCGATCAAATAATTCATCGATAATCTTGTTCCCAAAATGCTTGCTGATGATTCCCTCCATGCCAGCTCTTAGGTGCATTGTACAAGGTCGTGTACCAACCTGGGCATCTATCTTAGATACGGGATTCGTTGTCTCTATATTTTCAATTCTAAAACAGCCATTTCTTTCTACCATGTCTTTCATCTCCTTCAGAGAGGCAGAATAAATAGGCAAGTTGAATGAATCCACCTGGGATTCACTTATTATTTCCTGCAGCAAAGCATATCAGCTTCGTCATTTATATACTTGTTTTAGACATTTCAGTGTAACTTGCAAAAGCTCTTGCTTGGATTTTATAGTTTGTTAGGTTCGCGAACAGATGATGCGACTTACCTCCTTTGCCATGTCCATGAGGGTTGAACCCAGAAGGTCAAACATCACACCTACTGGAACGCGAGAATTAGGTACCCCATCAGGGATTGATGTCAAGATGAGCACCATCATCCCTCCAGCCACAAGCTCCTTAGCTCTAGCATCCAAAAATATCCCCATGTCCTCGGCAAATTGGGCTGCATAAGCATTGCCTACGTCTTCTGCAGCATTTGTGTAGTGAATCCTCCCCTTGTTCCATGCAGGGGAGTTCTTGTCTAGCACCTCTTCTGGAACCTTGGACAGCCACTGTAATGCATAGGAGGAATGAACAAAATGGAGGGATGACTTGGGAAATAACCGGTTATGAAAGGATCCTGGCACTCCAGCTGCAAAATACTGCCTTTCAGATGGGAGGGAAGCAAACAGGGTGTTGAAATCATTGGAAGCATGATCATTGAACAACACTTGGAATTCTGGCAATTTGGAAGGAGGATCCTGAGTTCGGTATTTATGCTGCATCGCTTCTAGCACGTTTTGCATAGAAATGAAGGTGTTTGGTCCAACTGAGCATCCTAAATCTGCAATACGCAATGTGTTCGAAGTAGAAGAGAGTTTCACTATGTCAAGCTTCTCCGTTATCGCTTCATGGATCTTTGCATCTGTAGTGCTTGTAGCCGCTCTCTGCAACAGTTATTGATCTCACTTAGCTTGTGGTGTTACCAAAAAGTTAATAATTTCAGCTACTTGTTTCTTATTATTGTTGTGTGAAATAATATTGACATTTTCAGTGCCCTCATCGAAGACTCTTAAGGTCTGTCTTAGGAGGATCTGGTGCTGCCAAACCAGTAAGCCAGATTTGACACTCACTTTGGCTAGGAAACTGACGAGAAAACTCGTTAGCATGCCATGAAGCATACCGAAGGATAATGATTGTAAAATTAACTGCAAATCTGTTTATTGACTACGCTTACTTGCGTCGGCTAGCCATAAGGTCGGATCTCCCCAAGGGGAGTGCGATTTGGGTGTGCTCCTTACAATCAAATCACACTACGAGGATGATTGACCCACGAGAAATAAGGTAGAGAGAATTTTTTTATAATAGGAGAAAAAAATTTTAAAATAAAAAATAATAATTTATATAATGTGATATTTTTTAAAATTAATAAAAAATAAAACTATTTAAAAAAATTATTATATCATTAAATTAATAAAAATGTTAATATTAATGATCACTTAATGATTAAACTTATGTATTTAAGGAAAAAAAAATTTTAAGATAAATATTCAATTTGTGTAAAATTATGATCAAAATTTATAAATTCAATATATTTTAGGTAGGAAAAAAAATAAACAAAAACAAACTAAGAAAGTAAGGAGCATGAATCTAGTACATACTTTTACAATTGCAGACCTTTAAATCACCTTGACAGATATAAATGCAACAACATGTTTTGACATAAAGCAACATCGCATACTGGTCAAGGAAAGGAGTACAGACCCCAAAATGATGGGTTAAGGTCAAAAGTCTCGACCGTCCTGTCCTTTGGATCATATGTCGAGCAGTACCAAAAGATCAAAAAAGGCATACCTGAAAGTATGAGTTCTTAGCGTAGCTGTAAGCTCCGTCACCGCCTTTCATGGGATGTGACTCCAGAACTTCACCAGTGTTATTGCTCATCCTTAAGCCTTTCAACGGTTCAACTCTCTCACTCAAGCAACCTGTGTGGCTTGGGGTGGGAGTCGCCTTGGTTTCGCCTATTTATAGAATGTCAATCTTCAAAAGATGCAAGGATTTGGAATAGTTCCAACCCAAAGATATTCTAGTGGTTAACAGTTGACTTCAAACCAAGCGATATAGACGGGAGTTTCAGTGAGTCTGATCAGAAAATCAGTGTAGCAGTGACATGGAAATTGTACTAATATTAATAATAAATACCATTAAATACACCTAGATTGCTGATTCGAAAGTCAAATATAGACACCTGTCTTGATGTTGAAATCTTCTTCTTACCCAGAAAAATTATAGATATCTTGGGACGGAAAAGTCTCACATTAGGGAATGTACATGAATGAATGTATGCATGTATGAACATATGATGAATTCACCATCACTTCCTATTCTACGGACTACGGCAGTCTATCACTCAAGGCGAACCATGATCGATGGCCTCAAATGAGGTAACAGAGTGAGAAGAGAAGTGAAACTTGTGAGTGAGTATATTACATCTCATGGCAATTCAATACTTTTAAAAGTCTAAAATGATTAAATATTTAAATAAATTTTTTTTACTACAATTAAAAAAATTATAATTAGTTAGAGATTATTATAAATATATTTATATTTATTGAAAATATAAAAAATAATTAAAAGTTATTAGTAGTATGAGAATTAAGAAGTAATAAAAAAATAAAAATTTATTATACACATAATTAGAAAAGTAAAAAATATATAATTTTATTAATTATTTTGATTTTAACATAAATGAGAAAATGAAATAAGTGATGGAAAATTAATAAAAGGTAAGAAATAAGAGAAAATAAATATTTAATAGATATTTAATTTAAAAATATTCTATTAATTATTTAAATTTTATATATTTTTAATATAATTAATTATATTATATAAAATGGTGAGACTAATAAAAGTGTGGGACCTAAAATAAAGTCTTTGATGGTTTGTGCTCAAGCCGGCTCTGTCACTTCGCAAAATCATATCACAACGCTCCTGAAAGAGAGCTGTCAGTGTAGGGAACAAGTTGTTGTGAAAAGTTGCCGTTTTCCCACTTCAGACTACATTGATAGATGTTGATGCTAGTTGCAAAAAGAAAGAATAGTGTAAAGCCTGATGGCAGAAAAGATAATAACAAATGGAAAGCATGGCATCGATGGGATCAAACGTACAGGATGGATGATGATCAACAGTTGGGCACTTGTTGATCAAAACCTCAACGGGCAAAAGGGTTCATAAACATTTTCTCAATGTATGTTTGTGCAACATGGGGGCAGAGTAGCCTTAAAAATATCAGAGAAATGTATCATATATACATATAGAAAAGAGCAATATTTTTAACTTAAAAAAGGAACAGATTACTGAGTTCCCTTCGGAGCAATGTCATGGCCAAAGGTTTGGAGTTTAAAGCAGTTGACTTGTCTGCAATATTGAAAGTAGATTTCAAAGAGTGAAAGCAACAGATAGAGCAAAGAGTGACAATGGAGTGTGGAGAGACAGGGTAGTGTAATTGGATGTGCTTGAAAGGAGCAAGAAAGAGAGAAGAGAGGGGGAAATGGGGGGAAAAGGAAGGAGAGGCTTGAGTATGGAGAGAAGGCCAGCGTTGCTCGGAACAAGACTAATTCAAAAAACTCAGAGTAAAGAAGAAGACAAGAACAAGCAGAAATTATGATGGATTTGATTCATTAGTGCTTCTTATGTAACATATGGACTTTTAAGATTGAAAAAGCATATTGAGTTTTAGCAATTCTATTAGTTGGACAGTAATTAGATTAAATCCCATGGAAAGACCAGCGATATGATTGTTCCCTACTGTCCACAAAAGGAGTACAACTATAAGAAATTAGCCATGAGGCTGCTTGCAAGTTCGTTCTCAACATATATATATGTTTATTCGCTTATAGCAAAGTAGTCTTATTATTACAAAAGTTATGCTGACCAGAGAAATGTACTTGAAAACAGTGCTAGTTTCAGCTGCAAAATCCATCATTTGCGTTTCAAAATAACAGATAACTGAGTTCCTCCTATGTAGCTTGACTGAATCAAGTGGAAAGATTCCTTGACTTTCTTAAGAAGCCGTTCAAATAAATCATCTATAATTTCATTTCCAAAATGTTTGCGGATGATTGATTCGAAGCCAGCTCTTACATGCATCACGCATGCCCTTACATCACCTCTGGGATCAGCCTCAGTTCGCCAATTTGTTAACTCCAGTCTCTCAATGCTAAAGCATCCATTTCTCTCCACCAGCTCAGTAATCTCCTTGGGAGAGGGAGCATAAATAGGTAAGTTGAATGAATCAACTTGATCTTCACTTAATAATCCCTGTAATGTTTAAATAGCATTTCAGTTTCACATCTTTTGGAATTTTTGGCCATATATTAGTGAAATTTTATCAACACAATTGCAATCAACTGTTGGATTTTACAATATTTTCAGTAAAGATTACAGCTGTTGAGTTTCTCACCTCTTTTGCCATATCGTTCAAGCAGGATTCCAGGCAATAAAACATTATCCCAGCTGCAAGGTGTGCATATGGCATCCCATTTGGGCAACCTAGTGTGATTATTACCATCATCCCTCCAGATACAAGCTCTTTAGCCCTTGCATCCAAAAAGCCTTCCATGTCCTTGGTAAATTGAGCTGAATAAGCATCAACTACTGCATCAGAGGCATTTGTATAGTGTATTCTCCCTTTATTCCAGGCAGGGGAGTTTTTGTCCAGCAACTCTTCTGGCACCCTACTTAACCAATGCAATGCAAAAGAGGAGTTCACGAAATGTAAAAAAGACTCTGGGAATAATCTGTCATGGAAAGACCCTGGTACACCGACTGCATAGTATTGCCTTTCCTTTGGCATGGAGGTCAAGAGGGTATTGAAATCATTGGAGTCTTGATCATTAAAGAACACTTGAAATTCAGGAATTTTTGAAGCAAGGCCTTGGGATTGGTACTTGTGCTGCACAGCATCTACAATATTCTGCATAGTAGTGAAGGTATTTGGTCCCACTGAACACCCCAAATCAGCAATACGAAATGAGTTTGAACAAGAAGAGAAGTTATTGATGTCAAGCTTCTCCCCAATTGCCTCACTGACCATCCCCTTCGCAACATTTATACCTGTCTTCTGCAATATGTAATTGTACAGATAAAAAAATATAGAGTATCAGGTAAGCACCAACTACAATAGAAATATAAGTATGCTAGCAAATGAAAATGTTCACAATAAGGGATTTCCACCTGATAATAGGAGTTTTGGGTGTAGCTGTAGGTGCCATTTCCCCCATTCATTGGATATGATTCCGCCATTGTGATTGTCTAGTTAATTAGTCAGAAATCAAGACTATCTCCCTATGCAAGTCACGTTGGAATGTGAACTTCTAGCTTAAATATACGCTTCAATGCCAAAGTGTAACGTGAATTCTTAGATACGAATTTTGTTGGTTTCCATCTTCAACGAGGCGGACATTGATTCTGATCTGTAGTGATCAGAATTGACTTCTTTTGTCTTGGAATATTCTTGTATACTAGTAGGAAGAAGTCTGCCTTTTTTGTCAATACCAGGATTGACTGTTTCCTATTACAATAAGACACAAAGAAAGATATGTGAAGATCGTTGTTAAAGAATAGACTTGGTGTCTACACTTGAGAAAACCTGACAGGTTTTTTGGCATTAACAAAGGGAAGAATTCTCTGTTTCTTTGGTGTCTAACCCATGAGATTTTCCCTTGAAGCGGCAAACATTTTCTTCCATTTCAGAATCTCTCTCCCTTTCCAACTATATTAAATTTCGGATGGTATCTTTTGCAGTTTGGACAGCTGAGATGCTTTTCGCTTGTTAATATACGAAGCAGCTGCACATTAGAGCCCGAACTTGGACAGGGACTGATCTTTGTCCTATCTGTTACTGTTACTTTTGGGAATTAGTTCTTGAATCCATGCGATGCAGGGGAGATCATGTAATTATTTCCAGTATCTCCCTTTTCTGGTTAGTACCTATCAAAATACTACCAATCTTTAAGTTGTTTGTTGCTCCTTCGGAGACAAGATCATAATTAACAATAAAGAAATTATCAAAATTTGATTATTCAGTTCGGAATTCTAGTGATGCTAACAATTATTTGACCTGCATTTTTAGTACATTTAAATCAAATTGAAGGGTGTTATGGTTGATATCAAAACAGATGTTCAAAGCATTAAAGATTATGAAAACAATAATGCAGAGAACTTAGAACAAAGTTAAGAGAAAGTAACTTTGCAAACATCGAGCATAGCATTAATTGAAGAGAGATACAAATATATATGTAATACATGCATGCAGCACCCGAACATTTAATTCATTGGTTAATATATGATCTCCCTATTTAAAGAGCAGGTTAGAATCCCCCTTCTCCAATTATATAAAAAAAATATATAGATACACTACATGCATGATTAACACTTGTACAATATCTATCAAGTAATGGACACATACCCAATACTTAGTTCAGAAAATAAACAAAGCTCAAGCTAGTTTTATCTTAACAATGGGTTGCATCAATCCTGCCCTTGAACTTTTGCAAGTTTTCCCAGACATAAGGTATAGAGTAAAGAAATGATAATACGGATTCCAGCTAGAGGGTTTTCCTAAGGGCAGGCGCAGCAACATTTTTGTCATAGTTCTTAACTTCAGCTTCAGCTAATGTAGTACATTGGATCCGGCAGCTTGAACGTCCGATTGCCAGTGTTGGTGCCCAAGAGATCACTCCATTGATCACCTATATTTCCAACGATTCTGTACCCATTCTTCTCCAGCTTTTTCCTCTCATTTGATTTGTATACTACTGATGTTTTTCCTGAATAGGATGATTCCCTGCAATGAAGAATGTCATGTTCGAGTAGATACAAAAAATAATTCTCTTACATTTGATTTATTTACGAGCTAGATCATTTTGTCTATGATTCGAGACAATATAGTTTCAAACAATAAAAGTAAGACAAATTTGCAATGGCTTTAAGTAATGAAACTTACTTGAGTATAAGCTTCTCCCAAGTGTGGAATCCAACTTTCTTTAGATTAGCAGCTGTTGTACGTCTTTGGTCTTCTGCTCTTCCAGTTACGAAAACAGCCTTAATCCCAAGAGATAATAACTTCTTGTATAGCTTAAAACTCTCAGGCAAAGCTGGAGCTTTGCCTTCCATTACCCATTTATTGAACAATGTGGCATTGAATGGCTCCACCCTGAAAATTTCATTCATGTCAACATTATTCAACAAAATCACCCATCTAATTATTCAAAAACAAAAGAAAAATGTATTACATACTCTGGTCTTGAAATGTTTTTACACAAAATATTTTATAATTTAATAGTTATATTATTTAAATAAATTATCAAAAATATTTTCAATCATTTGGATCATTCTATTTAAAATTTCATTACTCATTTTCACCCATTCTTTAAAATTTTTCTATCCTTCCACAAAAAGTTAAACATGACTGGCCAACGGACGTCGTAATTTTCATGTTATTATAGTACATGTGGAAAGAAATAAATAATGTAATAATTAAGCCTTGGGATTGCTAATCTGTCCTCGAAGTTGGAGAATTGAATACTTAATAAGATACGTAAAGATTCGCATGCTCTGACATTTGTGACATATCGTTATCCTATAGAATTTCATGGCACACTGCCCAAAATATATCTGTCCTTAGCATAATATTCAGGTGTTCCATGCTCGTGCAAAATGTAACTAGACCTCAACATGGTTGAATAATACGATATGAAATGCTACAGAATTCGACAAAAAAAGGAAAAAAAATATAGCTATAGTAATGCAAAACGACCATGCCAAATTGATAAACGACGCTCTGATTGTCTGGAGAGAAAAGAAAAGAGGACGGGCGGGGACACCCAATGGAGAAGAAGAAAACATTTGCGTTTCCTTTTATTTTTCACCCAACTTTTTCTATGAATCTTTAGATAAAACTTGTCAAGATATATACAGATATTGATGAGGAAAAGAAATGGGTTTAGCCTTAAATATTAATTTTACATCATAGATTTAATCATGGACTGGCCACACTTGCCTTATTATTTATAATTTTGATTAACACAGAGGAGTAATAATGAGAAAAAGATTGTAAACCAGCCGCCCATAAGCATAAGAAATGCGAAAAGAGAAAAAAAATGGTTTAAATGGTTTCATATTCAACTTTTAAGGAGTCGCATGTTTCACATAATAACACTTCGATTAGCTCTTAATTTAGTCAAAAATTATTCTAAAATTGAATCTAAACACTACACTTCTCTCTATAATGATAATGATAATATTGTTAATCAATATATTTAATCGTATTTATTGTAATTAGATGTTTAATAAGCATTAAGATTATCTAGTAATTTAAAGTTATCAGATTATCTAATAAAAGATTATCTACATTTAAGATTTTTCACCCAAACAGGATGAGAGAAATTAAGGTGAAAATGAAAATTCTTTCATTGTTAAGTACTATGAAAACATTATGAAATGTGTAAGCATTGTTCCTTAATTTGTTTTTAAATTAAAAAAAATTCAAACTCTACTCTTTAAATAAAAAAAATCATACACTAATTAAAGAGTTAAGTATGATATTTGATCAGAATAAGATTATTTTGAATTTTTTTTAAATTCATATTTTTCTTACGAAACTATTATAATATTCCTTACACAGACAAAGTAAAAATGATTTATATATATATATGATAAAATATATACAATGGAGTGAGTGATTACATACCCGAATCCATGCTCAGCATAATAAGGCAAATTGGAGAGGGTCGTCTCATCTACGTCAAAGATCCAAACGTCTTTGTCGTCTCTAGGCAGCTTCAGGCTTCGGGCGTAGAGAAAAGCCTCGTCCGCTACTGCTTTGGAGTCTTTCCGATACTGGTTCCCTAACATGTAATGACCTACATAACCTCCACACTCTTGTGGAATAGTCTTCCACCCAATAATGTTGTTAGTTTCCACGCCAAGTCGCCAGCTCAGGCATGACAAACCAGGTACAAGATCTCCTCCGGCACCGGATTGAGGCCGGAGGAGGTGAATATGGCGGTGGACATGATCCGGTTGTGATGATCCCTGTGAGAGTGTTAGAATGTCGGCAAGAAACAAGACTAGGAGCAATGCCATGGTGTGATTTGCTCTTAGAATAACAAGATTATTCTACTTGCTACATAGCCTGCTAAGCCAGTTTCCTCCTGTTTAAAAAGGGTATATCGTGTCTCCTTTTTGTACTTATTTAACTGGAACCTGAGTCCTTTTGATTAACTTTATAATAAAAATAACAATAAGACTATATAGTTATTAAAATATACTGTTCATATTTCTCATTTCTAAAATCTACTGCTTACAAAGTGAATCATTCTATGAATGTTTGGATCTCTGAATGTATGAAAATGATCGAATTACTCAAAGTTTTATGCTTTTTTAATTAATTTCTAGATTTCTTTTGTCTTTTATTTTCCTTTTCCAAGAGGGAATCTTATTGTTTATGCTTCAAGCGTTTAAGTTTTGACTTTTGAAACAGGCAATCAAATATGTCAGGGATTCATGTGATTCACGTTTGATGGATTGTATTACATGGCAATGGAAATCATTTTCGAAATGATTTTCCACACATATATTGCTGAAATGTACAGTCAAGATGATGGCTCTGAGATGAGATTTCTGCTTCTCCATTTGTTTCAAAACAGTGTAAGCAATTGTAGTATGTTTGACCATATACACAAGGGAGAATATTTGGAGAATCTAAAGTTCATGATATGTTTCTCTAAGTGATCATTAGGCCACAAACAAGTCACATGAAAACAGGAAAGAATTTATATATTTGGATTTTAAGAGACACCATTGCCAAGCTTCAACCGGCTCTGGTATTCCTTCTTTTCAAAGGCAGGACTATTTGAGATAGGAAAAGTGGAGAAAAGTAATACATAAATAGATACATTGAACCATGAGAACAAAAACCCATTTTTGGATTAATTCTCAATTAATCATTTCATAGTCATTGTCAAGTAACGATTCAAAATTGGAATATGGGTTTGCTTAGTTTTTATAAAAATAAGGGTCCGAGTAACGGGTGCTTATAAATACTAAATACCGGTTAAGATTAGTTAAAATATTTTTGTGATTTAATTCACTATGCTTAAAAAATATGCATTTGTTACAAGTTTATTTTTAAAATTATCACCTTAATTAGTGTTAATAAGCCTATTAATATTTTCCTTTATAAAAAACATTCTATTTGATCTAACTTATAAGCTTTTTTAGAGTGGAAAAGTGGACCAAAAAGGGTTAAAGTCACTCCTAAGGCATTTTGTTTAGCCCTTTTGCCCACAGATCTCTCCTAAATCAAATCAAAGCTCTATCACAATCCTAAAACCTTATTTGCCAGCTTAAAATCTTTTATGTTTGGATTGATTGTTTGTAGACATAATGGAATTGAAAAAATATAAACATATGTTCATCTAATAATGGAGGGATGGACTCCTAATATTGTGGATATGTCACCAATCACTCTATTTACAATTATGAATGAGCGTTGACAATTCTGAAATTAGAAAAAGAAAACCCACCAAAGGGCAGAAAATCACAAAGGATTGGAGAGAAAATGGAAGTCCAAAGCTCTTATCTACAATTTTGTGAGTTGCCGACGCTTTTAGGACTTGGCCTTTCCGATGCAGATTAGTCATCACATGCCTAGTTCAATTAAACTAATTCCATTAGCAGTGCCGGCTCAAGGGTAAGGGGGCTTTGGGCCATAAATTTTTATAAGCCTTTAATTTTATAATAAAAATAATAATTAATTGTGTTAAAAATATATAAAAATAAAGATAATTAATAAAACATCTATCTATTCTCTTAGATCTAATAAATATTTATTTTATCTCTTTTTCACATTTTTATTAATTCTTAATTGTTTGACTCATTTTCTATGTAAAAGTTAAGATAATTAATAAAATAAGATATTTTTTTACTTTTCTAATTATGTGCTTGATAAATTTTAATTTTTTTATCAATTCTCAATTCCTACAAAACTATTAATTCTCAATTATTTTTGTTATTTCTAATTAACCAACATTAATATGTATTTAACAATCTCCAACAGCTTTTTTTTTTCTCAACTATTTTTTCTATTTTCAATCAATTAATGTATTTAATTATCTCCAATAGCTATTTTTTTATATATAAAACTTTTTTTTCAATTTATAATATCCATTTTTGAATTCTTATTTTCTCATTTGCTATTTTTTCTTTTAACTTCAATTTTCTTCCAAAAAACATAAAAAAAATCTATTATACTATTATTTTCATAAAGTCATTGATCTCATTTGCTGTTTGCAATAAATATTCAATAATTAAAAAATATTATTTTAATATTTACAAACTTTTTTTACTTTAAGTTAGAGTTTATATTATATTGTTATATTGTTTCTATTTTATATAATAGTTGATTTATTGACTTAAAAATTTAGTTAAAAATTTTAATAAATTTTTTTTCTTAATTTTAATAAAAAAATATCTCATTTAAATATTTAGTTTTAGATCTTTAAGATTATTAAGTAGTTCTTGTCAATTGGCTTAATAATAATAATAATAATAATAATAATAATAATAATGTTTTAAGTGTCTCGATAAGCAGATAATTTAGTATTCATAAAAGAATATGTGTTTATAAATTTATTATTTATTATCTCTTTTCTATTCGTGAATAATTCAATTTCTTGAATAAAATTGCTTTCGATGAATAATATTAAATTGTTTTAATTATAATTTAGAGTTGAAATTGTGCTTACACTATTAATATCGTGAAGGCTCGGCCGCCGTAGCAGCTTTCCAGAAAACAAAAATTGAAAGCATATGCATTTGACTGATTCGCCACCGCCAGTTCACATGGTGGCTGGTTTTTGACGATTTGTCTATTTTAGTGCATGAGTTCAATTGATTCTGTACATATTGAAATAAGATACATGGAATCAAGCTTTTGCAAGCTTAAGCTTTATTATATTGATAGTTTTTTTAACTTATTTTAGTTTATCATTTTATTATTTATTTTCTTATAAGTTTGTAATTTAGAAGAGAAATAAATTGGTAAATTTATTATACTTAATTACAAGGAGAAAATGCTTAAAAACTAAAAATCAATTTGAATAAAGTTGTATTTACCCAAAAAATAGAATAAAATAAAACATCTACCACTACATCAATTAAATCATTTCATAAATAAATAAATAAATAAAATTTTTTTATTCATTAAAAAATACCTAAAAAATTATCTCCAACTCCTTCCCTTTGTATTGTAGAGGATTATATTATTATTAGGGCATCTGTATAAATGATCATCCGCTATTCCTCTTGGATTTTATGCATGTGATCTAGCTTTACTCACCGGAGAGTTGGAAGGATATTACGTTTATGTTTAGACCGTTTGCATAGGTTTAGACTCATGGGTCAAAATTTGCATGCAAACTCGGCATAGTAATTAAGCAATTAAAGCATTTCTTAATGATTGATTTGATAATCTATATACGCATTCTTCTCTTCAAATTAAAAGTTAATTTTCACTTAAATATGTGACTCAATAATTCATACGGTGTAATTCCATTTCCATTTTCTTTAAAGTATAGTTCAAGTCTCTTCTTTCTGGAGAGGGAGGCTAGGTATAAAAATCAAGAAGGGCCAATTTATAGTTAGGGTATTTTTAAGTAGCAATTTAGTTAAGAATTATTATTTATATTATTATTATTAATTTAATTATTACATATTGGTCTTTGGTGATTACCAGCAGTACTTTTTGTGCTCAGCCTCAATACCTAGATAAGAAGGGAGGGAGGAGGGTTGAAGGGCGGGACACGGGTGGAAATTTCAAGTTCCAGACATAATGAATTAATGGTCTCCCCGATGAACCTTGATGGCAAGTAAACCCAGATGATGGATTTCTGCCTTGAATCTTGGGATCCATATGGTTTATCAGGTGCAGCAATGGCGCTGTTAGAAAGCAAAGACGGGACGAATTATAAGATTAACCAAGTCCAGGTCTTGCGTTAGAAAGCTAGCACAAGGATGCAGTGCATGCACTGGATAACTAAATTTCACCGCTAAATATTGAGGAATGAATCTTAATAGCCTGCTTTCGATGATAAGTAACTAACTGTCCATGAGGAGAAAAGAGCCTATCTTAATTTTCTCCATTTTATCACAAAACGAAAATCATCACTTGTCAACAGTTCTTGCAAACCACAATATTCTGCTGAAGTTCCAATATTTCATAAAGGCACCCACATAAAACATGTTTGATATTAAATATGAACAATAAAATGATCAATGCTAATGGTCTATACACGTTTTAATAAGCTATATATGCCATGCAACCATGCATCATGAATTCATGGGCTAAACCTAGATGCATTGGATATGGCCCTAACAAAAGAACAATGAGGAAAAAGGGAGATAAGTAAATTTTATTATTTTCACTATATAAAATTGAGAACGAAGAATATTTTTGAACAACACCAGAAGAAAGATAATTCGGATTGCAAAGGGGGGATCTCCAAGACCCTATCCTACAACTTCATTGCAATATGTAAGTGTTATTCAGAATGCCAGCCTTTAATAAAATTGGAAGGGGCACAGATTCAAAAGTATCTGCAAATAAACAGATATGGTACAGATTGAGAACAGATACAGTGCTTATCCAAAGAAAAAGGTCAGGGAGGGGAGGGGAAGAGCATTCTAAGAAGCCAAATGCATTATGAACCTTGATATATCATCAGAGAAGGTTTCTAGCAGGCTCAAAGCTTGCAGGCTCCTTATTTCCGATAGAAATGCTTGTGTCATCATTAAGGCCCTCCCCTGCTGTCACTAGCTTAGCAGCAAACCAACAAGCATAGTAGGAGCCAAAATAAGCAAAATCTTCTCCCCTTGTGCCCTATTGTACTTTATCTATGAAAGTAATCCACAATGTACTGAGAACCAATTAGATACTCTGTAACAATATTATCTAAACCAGATACATCCCTTAAGGAGCTTCTCCGACCAACCAGCTAAGCACACAACTCAACTCACCCTAGCCTTGATATGTAACTACTTAGGGTCAGCTCTAGAAACCTTTTTCTCAATTCTGACTCATAAAGGGGTTTATAAGGTGGAAAAAAAACCTCAAATTAGCTAACCAAATGAACAGTGGTTAAATTTATGTGTAACCTTTTGTAGTCATGCATTGAAAATTTAATCATCACCATCATCTCAGAGGGCTAACAATCCAACCAGTAATGGGATTTTGCCTGCGAACTTTGAATTTCTTCCGTGGACCACTTTGCAGCCGTTCAAGCACCGCATATGTAATTGAATCAGGTGTTAACCCCTGCTGCTTAAGCTTTGCATAGAGATCCACTGCTTCGGCAGTCCTCCCACTTTTCTCGAGACAGTCGAGCAAAATGTTGTATGTCACAATGTTAGGATAGCAGCCTTCAGCAAGCATTTCATCAAATAATGTGCAAGCCATCTCAACTTTATCTGTTTTGCCAAAGCACTCAATGAGTGTGCTGTATGTTACAACATCAGGATTTAATCCTCTCTCTTGCATCTCCTTGAATCTTATGTGAGCTTCATCAAGATTACCGTTTTTCCCAAGGCAATTGATCAAAGAATTATAAGATACAATATCAGGTTTACAATCGCTTTTCTCAAGTTCTTCAAAGATTTCGATAGCCTCATCAACTTTTCCAGCCCTTCCAAAGCTGGAGATTAGAATATTATACGTAAATATGTCAGGCGAAGGGCCATGCTGTTTCATCTTTTCATAAAGGTCATGAAGATGGGATATTTGCTTTAACCTACCAAGTGTTGAAATCACTGTGTTATACATGCCCGTATCAGTATTTATTCCCTTTTCATGAATCTTACTTAGCAGGTCCAGAGCCTCAGTTGTTTTACCCGCACTACACAGGCTTTCCAACATTGACACATAAGCATCCTTGTCTCCCTTATCGTGGAAGTTCCACATGTTGCAAAATAACCGGTGAGCCTCACTTGCATGACCCAGCTTACTCAGCGTCCTTACAAGATATGCATATATTGACTTACTCATATATTTCTTTGATACTTCAATAACTTCATCTAGTTTATTAAGCCGCCCTTCTGCAACCAGAACGTTTAGAATGACACTGTATGTAAATTCATTGGGCCGACAACCTTTCCCCACCATTTTAGAGAAGAGGCTAATAACCTTGTCAACCATCCGCCCATTGGCTAGTGCCTGAATTATTGTATTATAAGCAATTAAATTAAGAGAACAGCCTTTCGATATCATTTCATCAAAAAATTTCAGTGATTCATCACATCTACCAAGTTTTCCAGTCAATCTGATCATAATTGTATATGTGTACTCATCAGGCTCACAATGCTTTCGTCTCATGTCTTCAAAAACCATGTATGCCTCATCAACCTGTCAAATGCTGCAAATCAGATTATCACTTCAGGGCCAATGAAACTGATACATCCAGTAACAAAATCAAAACTTGATATTAACGCAATTATATTGAAATGTTTCCTTCCTATGAATTTTTCAAAATTATTAGAAGGAAATAAAAGTACCCTACTAACACTACTGCTAAGCAACTTCACACTCAAAATAACAATGTTGAAGTTCGAAAACAGAAATGTATGAGGTTCAGAGGTAAATGCTCCCAATAAATTCCGACCATCAAGCACAATCAATCAAAAACTTTGCTTTTGCAATCAATGCAGTATTTGCTCTTACTCCAAAAACCCAAAAGATTTCGAATATTCTCAATGGAGTCAAACTCCTCACACTCAAAAGAGAACTGTACAAATAATAAAGCATTGGGCAATAACCACAAGAAAACCAAATAAAATTTGTAAGAAGTAAGAACATATCCATCAATTTAAGAAGAGATAAGAGAAGCAAACCTTTTCATCCTTTGCCAAAGCATCCAACAACATGTTATAACCAAACACATCCAATTTATAGCCTTTCCTCTTCATCTCCTCATAAACCGAAAACGCCTTCCCGGAGTCGCGTGACCTTAAGTAAGCTTGAACCAGGCACTTATAAGTATAAGCGTTCATCTTCAACTCCCATTTCTTCACTAGCATTTTACAAGTGTCCAAATCCTCAGTGTTTCCAAAAAATCCGATGAGGATATTGATGATGGAGATGTTGCCACGAGTGCCGGATTTCTCCATGTCGTGGAGGAGTGACCGGACGGTGTCGAAGCGGTCGGGGCGCAATGATTTGGACAGAATGAGGAAGAGACGCGCGTAGGTGAAAGGGTCGTGGCGGAAATTGGGGCAAAGGGAGGGGCAAAAGTGGAAGAACCTTAAGGCGAGCGAAGAGCAGTTTAGGGATTTGAGAATGAGGGAGGCTTCGGTGGTGGTGAGCGTTGGGGAGAGGGAGGACAGGTATTGGGAGAGATCGAGGAAAGGATCGGATGGGGATTTGGTAAGAATATGTGTGGCTTTACAGATGAGGTGGTGGCGTGGGATTGGGTAGCCGCGGGAGTCGGCGGGGAGGATAGGAGTGAAGACTTCGGCGGAGAGGATGCGGCCGCTTGGGGAAGTTGAGGTTATTTTGGCTATGTATTTGGTGGCATAGTGGCGGCGGTTAACGGTTATGACTTGGTGGCAGTGGCGGCGATAGTGATGCTTCATGGAGGCTTTTTGATTGCGGCGACTTAGCTCCGCCCTATCCCTTCAAAAAGAATGAAGAGAATCAACTGTCACTTTTACAGCAACTTTACGTTTGCCAGCGATTCTAAGGTAAATTTCATGAAAAATTGAAGTTTCGGTTATTAACATAAATAAGGAAAATAGGTAATAATTTTCATAAAATAGGTAAAATATTTTACAAATTATGTTAAGATTGTTTTTACTTTGATATTTTTATTTATAAAAATATATAAAACAAGCATAAAATATATCAAATATCATTGTATTAATAAAATAAATCAAATTAAACAAAAGTCGATGGTTCTAATAAATATAAATACTAGTGGGAGAATGTATTTATTTATTTTTATATTACATTTGAAAGTAAGTGGCTAATAAGAAAATAGACTTAGATTTAAAATCATGAGATTTTTTTAGTTTTTATATAAAATGAATATATTATTTTTTATATATTTAAAGTTAGAATTCACTCTTCTCTCTTGAATTTATTCATTATCTATCAAAATATTATTTTATAAAAATAAGTATTTTCTTCATGAATAGGTTCACTTACTCCACATATGCCCATTTCTACATGCAGTCGATCCAAAAACACAGAATAAATTTGCACTTCCATTACTTCTTAATACAATTACAGTGCAGTAGTAAATTTTCGAAATTTAGGCGTGACTTTCAAGCATTTGAATCTTAATCTATTTACGTTTTAGTATGGCAAATAGCTGAAGCCCATCCCTGTAACATGATTCCATTTGCTGAGAAATCTCTGACAGTCTTGGAACAAGCTGATTGAACAATTCATCAATGGTCTCTCTGGAAAAATGCTTGCTGAACATTCCCTCCATTGCAGCTCTCACATGTTTCACAAATGCAGGGATGTCGATGGGACCTTTCAGCCATGGTGCAGGGTTCATCAATTCTATCACCTCTACAGTAAACAACCCGTTTCTTTCCACTCCCGCAGTGAATTCCCCAGGAGGGCAAGCGTATATAGGCAAGTTGAACGCATCAATTTCAGCTTCATTGATAGATCCCTGTAACAGAGTTTCAAATTCTAAGAACTAGAAACAGGGGAATATCAGAAGAAAACGAATACCAAAATTTTCTAATGACTCGTCATCTTATATGTTTGCCAGTGCAATAAACGTACCGTTTTCACCATGTCCATGAGGATGGATCCCATGCAATTGTACATCAAACCATTTACAACTTGAGAATAAGACATCCCGTCTGGTATACCTGAGCCAACAATCAACATCATTCCTCCTGATACAATCTCCTGAGCTCTAGCATTCAAGAAATTGTCCAAGTCTTCAGCGAACTGAGTTGCGTACGCATTTAAAACCTCCTGTGGAGCACTGGTGTAGTGAATCTTGCCTTTGTTCCATGCAGGAGAGAGCTTGTCTTGCAATTCCTTTGGCAACTTAGAGAGCCAATGAAGTGAATACGAACAATGGGCTAAATGGAGAGATGATTTGGGCAGCACTTGGTCATGGAAAGAACCTGGCACCCCAGCCACCATGTATTCCTTGTCTTGCGGGAGAGAGGTAAAGAGGGTGTTAAAATCATTGGTGGATTGATCATTGAAAATCACTTGAAATTCTGGCATTTGAGACACAGGACACTGAGACCTATACTTCTTCTTTACAAACTCTAGTAAATCATGCATAGCGGTTATTGTATTTGATCCAACCCCACAACCGAAATCTGCAAGACGAATTATGTTGGAAGTGGAAGAGAAGGATGCCACATCTAGCTTCATCATAATTGCATCTTCAATCTTTTTCTTCACAACATTTGCTGCTAATTTCTGCAAATAGGGTATAAGTAGGCCCTTCATTTAATTTTTTTGTTCTTTGTGATAACAAATACTATATAATTTACTAGTAGCCAAATTTTAACAAAATACGTTTATTAGCAGAAAATCCAATTTATTAAATAGTCAAACTCTTGCTATATATGTTATTGCTAATATACGCTAAAGAAGAGAACCAATATATATAGGCGGAAACCATCCATAAATCATGAGAAAACTTATAAGAAACTCAAACTTAATTAAAAATTACAGAATAAATCTCCAATTTAATCACTTAACATTTCAATAATTTTTATTTTTTAATCACTTAATTTTAAAAAATTACGTTTTGATTATCAACATTTATAAAAATTAATATTTTGATCATTCAACTATTAAAACTATCGATTATCTTACATAATTTCAAATCTGCTAACTTTAGTTATATGACTTATCTAAAGATAATGCAGGTGGCATATGTATTATCATGTGACAAATAAGTTGATATGGACATGTCACATGTCAAATTCAATTAACTTAAAAAGTTATATAATATGGGTTTTAATTTTTAATGATTGAGTAATTAAAATTTCAATTTTTATAAACATTAGTGACCAAAACATGATTTTCAAAATTAATTGACAAAAATAAAAAAAATTAAAAATTAGGTAACTAAATAAATATTTATCCAAAATTTAAAATCAATTAATCTCTAGCATCTACTTTACTACTAAGATAGTTAAGGTTGTCACTTTACCTTTTTCATTAATAAGATGAAGGGATTCAAAATGTAAAATACTTTTATATATTGATTGGTTTACGGAATAAAATAAAATAAAATTCAATTATTAATCGTGAATCTCATGTGTGTGTACGCAAATATAAATGGACAAATTAACATGGACATGCAATACATTATCCCTTCTGCCCCTTTTTCTTTATTCATCTTTGTTTTTTAAGATGTCCCTAATTGAAGTCTTTTTTTCCCTTTTTCATGCATCTATTTTCACTTTTAATATTTCAAATTTACTTTTCATGATTTTTTTTAACTTTTTCATATTAAAAATATTGAACATCTATATTATAAAAAAAATTTAAATTTTAATATAATATATATTAAAATCAAATTTTTTATCTTAATTTTTATAAAAATAAAAGAAAAATAACAAAAAAGAGACGAATGGAGTAATCAATATCACGAGATTTCGAGCATTGATCGTATTGGTTAAATTCTTTCTTTTCTTTTCTTTTTTTTCAACTATGGGTTAAATTGTAAACCTGGTAGAAGGAGTTGTTGGAGTAGCTGTCAGTGCCATGTCCACCGATCACCTGCGCTGGCGAATTCACTGCTGGTTCGCTCTTCTTTTTAAGTAAATTAGACACCATAGTCGCCATCCCTCCTCTCTTGTTGTCTCTTTGAGACGAACTAATTAATTCCTGTGTTCTTTAGATCACTAGAGCAAGGCTTAGTGACTACAATTAGTAAACTTAATTTGCACATATATAGGCAGAGGAGTATGTGAGATCATATATGCATGCGAAATGCGTTGGCCATAATGTTTTTTGGGGCATGAAATGTCATTTTCTAATAAATTAAATAGTTTATATATATGTTAAAATCATGGGTCCAAGCTGACTCTAAATGAAAGGGATATGGTAGTTTAAGCTTAACTTAATGTCATTTTCAATTTTAAAAAATATTTGAAACTCTCTTATGCTTTGTTAAAAAAAATTAATTCAAATCCAATTCTTTAAATATATACATTTATCATAGAATTAAATGTTGAATATAATTCAAGAATTCTTGATCGATATAAAAGTTATCATTCTTTACATGTGATAAACAGATGAAATTATTATATAAGTAAAACTAATAAATTCAAGCTGATAATACTCATCCAAATCCCAAGCTAACAACGAATTAAGTTAGTTGGTTAGCCATGCACGCATGAAGTCCCTCGACTACTAATTAAGTGGATTATCATTAAGAGAACTCTGAATCATATGTTAAGTGAGGTACTTTGGTTTGCATATAAGAAAAAAATAAAATGACCAATATTCCCTTTTGTACTAATGTATCTTTTAGATGGTATATTGACCCTTGTACTACATTGATTACAGACAATATTTAACAGACTACATTAGAATCATTAGATGTTTGGTTGTAAGCACACATATAAGATCCCTCTAATATACAACAAAACAAACAGCTTAATTAATTCTAATTAACTTGGCTGATTTCTTTCGTTTGGGACATACACGGGCTAACACAGGATGACTAACACCATGCATGAAGGAAGGAAAAGAAAGAAAATAAAAGAAAAAAAAGGTATTATTTCTTTGCTTGGATGAATAGCCTTTCCCTTTCCTTTTCCTCTTTCTTACTTAAAAAAAAAAAAGGAAATTAATTTTCTTCGCTAATCCTATTTCCTGCTTACTTCATCCCATATGGTGCATGCATAAAAAATTGTATTTCTTTATTACTGTCATATGGTACATGCATCACGAGTTAAGGACCACATCTTTCATCAAAAGGGCCAAAAAACAGAAAACGAATTAAGGACCACAATATATATGGATTGAGACCTAAGATTATTATATTTCCAATCAATTTGTACGGCATCAATATCATATGGATCGATTTCGTTGTCAGATGCATATTTAACTAATTAGAAATGATATTGCATTAATAAAAGGTGGCATTAGTTAATATGTCGTTAATCTCCGGCCAAAAATCATGATACTGATTTCACTAAATAAATGGGAGCCCCATGTCTTGGCTGTGGTCCTTGCGATCTGGTCTGCACATCTTTAAAATTATTTATTAAAATGGTAGTAGCTAGGAGAGCTAGCTAGCTTGCTTTGATTGACTTAAAAGGGTATCCACACATTAAATCATTTGTCACTTGTCACTTGTCTCGTACAAAACGCGAGGGTTCTGTCAAAGAAAAAGTAAAGTTGAATTGGAACGAATAAGAGAGGCTGCCATCCACTGTGATTATTTAATGTTTTATGTTTTGTTTTTAATTTTAAATAATAAAAGGTATTAGGTTTGAAACAATCGTTAAAGTATTTAAAAATTTTTAAATAAATTTGTATTTTGATATTTTATTTTTATATTTTTATTTTAAATTAAATAAATTATTATAATTAATTATTAATTAATTAATATTCATTAAATATTATTTTATATTTATAATGATGTTAACATGGTAATGATATGAAATTTAAAGCTATCATATAATTATTTTATTATTTATTATAATATGTCAATATATCAAGTTTAATGTAATAATAATATAAAATTAAAAATATCACATAATTATGTTAATATATCACATCATTATCTATAATGATATTTCAATTTGTTATGTGACATAAAGTGATTTATGGTATATAAATTTAATTAAATATAATTAAAAATATAAATTTATTTAATATTTTTAAAAAATAATTTTTAAATATTATGTCATAATAAAATTATTATTTAAAAAAATGAGTATGTTAAGCACTGGTTCCTTAGCCGCAGCTTTTTGTATTCCTGTGATTTTTGCCTTTGTAAGCACTGGTTCTTCTCTAATCTACAATGAAATTCTTATTTCCACTTTTCAAAAAAAAAATGTTAAGCATGAGTTGAAAATGTGAAATTCATAATATAACAATTTGGGTCAAGTACCGCTGACATAACAATTTTCAAAGTCTAAACTACATAACTTCAAAAGTTTAAATTCAAATTATTAGTCATGATCATTAACTTAAACTCTTGTATAATTTTTAAAATTCACATTATCTTATTGAAACGGAGTTTCAAGTTTTTTCTTTTGACACATATGAATGACTAACCTTGAATTACAAAAAATGAAAAATAAAAAAAAACATTTTCATCTCATATATATATATATATATATATAACACTATATATTAAGATTCAAACTCAATACTTTGTTAATAAAATTTTAGATTGTAACTGACGTAGTGTTGCAGCTACAATATATATTATTGCAACAAAACAAGTAAATTTTTTTTTTGAAAGGTAAAACAGCGAGTAAATTAAGTGGATTGGGAGGATACAGAAAAGGAGATTTAACATAGAAGAATTGGCAAGAAACAGTAAGATAGAATCACTAAACCCTCATTTTCGTATTAAAACAACTAGTAGCTGAGTTCGTTCCTTGTATCCTGATTCCACCTGTTCAGAAAACTTTAATAGTTTTTGGGTCAGTCGTTCAAACATTTCATCGATACTGTCGCCGGTAAAGTGTTTGGTCAACATTCCCTCCATTGCTGCCCTTACATGAATTACCCAAGCTTTTATATCGACTGGACCATCCACCAAGGAAGCTGGGTTGGTTAACTCCAAACTCTCAATGCTAAAATGCCCATTTCTGGCTACCAGAGCGGTCATCTCCTCCGCAGACGGGGTATATATTGGCAAGTTAAAGGAATCCACCTGATCTTCACTTATCAATCCCTGTATTAGAAAAGTATTGGTCATATGTATCTGATTTTGCCTCTCTGCGGGGGGTCAATTTAATATTCGAAAGATGCAAAGGGTATTTCAATTATGCCTTCTTTCTAAATTAAGGTATGACACCAGACTCAGCTCAATCTTTATATTTTTAAGTGATTCTAATTCAATTTAACAAATATAATGAGATTTGGGTGAAGATCTTGGGTTCGACCTGAAAATCTCTTTCTTGTACCAAAAGCCAAAAAGAGAGAAGAAAAATTAGATGGTTTAATGCTTTAATCACTAATGTCTTGGATAACTTACCTCATTTGCCATATCCATGAAGCAAGATGCCATAAAATCATACATCAGACTAGCTGCCAGCTGAGAATAAGGCATCCCATCAGGCATACCTGGCATGATCATGATCATCATCCCACCAATCACAAGCTCCTTTGCTCTAGCATCGAGAAAGTCCAACATGTCCTTTGCAAATTGAGATGCATAAGCCTTGACAACTTCGTCGGGAGCATTTGTGTAGTGAACCCTCCCCTTGTTCCATGCAAGAGAATTCTTATCTAACAACTCTTGCGGCAATTTGGAAAGCCAATGGAGTGCATACGAACAATGCACCAAATGGATGGAGGATTCCGGAAATAATCGCTGATGGAAAGAACCGGGCACGCCGGCTGCAAAATATGGCCTTTCCTGTGGGAAAGACATGAAGAGTGCATTGAAATCGTTGGAGGGTTGATCGTTGAAAAACACCAGGAACTCAAGCATTTTAGACTTGGGGCATTGAAGCTTGTACTTCTGCTTAATGAACTCCAGAACATCTTGCATTGCATCGAAGGTATTCGGCCCAACAGCACATCCCAAATCTGCAACAAAAATTGTATTCGATCCAGAAGAGAGCTTTTCCACATCAAGCTTCATTGTAATTGCTCCATTGATTTTTTTCTGAACCACATTTGCAGCTAGTCTCTGCCAATTGTGACCCACATTTTTTATATCAAAGTCAACAAAGATTTTTGTGACAAGCAAGAAGGATTGTATTACTAAAAGAATGCTGCATTAATACTCGTATATTAATTTGGGTGACAATGTTTCATATAACAATAATTGGTTTTAGAACTAATCGTTTGGTTTTAATTGTTGTATATGATACTTTTTACATTTATGATGCAAATAATACTGCTTTCCTATGTTACTTTTTTATTAATTACTTTTCAATACACTCATTATCATGTTTCGCATACATAAAATTCATTATTAATGAACAAGTCTATATATATATATAATTAATTAATAGAATACATCTTAATTCAATAATTAGAAGTCACATATCTCCCTAAAGAAGTGGTTATAAAAATTTTCGAATCCTCCATATCCACAATATTTATTATTACAAAAATTTTATATTTTTGTTTTTATTACTAATTTTTGGATACCACATATATATTATTAACTTGTAGTTGAATTTAATCTGTAGTTGAATTTAATCATATTAGAATTCAATTTACATAGCTTTATTAAATGAAATAAGGTACTACACATTTAAATCAAATTCGAGAATTTAATACTTTATACTTTTTTTAAATGTGAAAACCCATTAGACTTGGATTACAAAAATAACATTAGCTCTCCCATCCCATAAATCTCACTCCCCTTTCTCAAAAAATTCAAGATCTTAGCAAGCTCTAACCATCAAGTATCTCCTTGAAGGCTTCCATATATAATTGATACATAGTTACTCTTTTTCAACTTAATTAATTAAGTATTAAAACAAAGGACAGCTGCAATATTTAGAACTTTGAACTTTCAATATAAAGATCTCAAGTTCAAAAATCTTGAAGAAAGGAGATTAGGTCTTATGGAAT
Organism: Theobroma umbraticum; assembly: GCF_002168275.2. Lineage (NCBI taxonomy): Eukaryota > Viridiplantae > Streptophyta > Magnoliopsida > Malvales > Malvaceae > Theobroma > Theobroma umbraticum. Next base: position 1,283,700 of record NW_018397266.1, read on the forward strand.
AGGAGCGAGTGACCCCTTGAAATATAGCTCAAGTCTATTTATGAAGGATTCTAATAATGAACAATGAGATACAATTTCTCTTCTCCATTCCTTCTTTTTTTGGCTCTTCATGTTCATGTTTGAAGTCCAATCTGCTATGACAAACAACTTTTCTGCTTTAATTTTAACAATTTAAGTATTTTATTAAATTAAATCTAAAAAAAATAAGTATTTGAAATTACTATATTCAAAGTTTTTAAAGAACTTTTTTTAAAAAAAATAACCAATAGAAATTTAAAAATATAAAGAAATCATATTTGAAAATTTTATCGAGAATGTCAATTTAAAGAGTAATTAGTAGACAATATAGTATATAGACATCATCTTTTGATGACCAATTAATTAAACTGAAATGATCTACCTATACAGTTTTTTCTTTTAAAAAAAGGAAAATAAAAGAAATGATACAATTTGAATAAAAATGATTTGCATAATGGTAAAATGTAATTGTTTATTATTGTTCATAACAGAAAATTATACGAAAGAAATTTCAAACTTGTAAAATATGAAGAAAATGGTAATATGCAATTGGTGTAATTGTTTACATAAATTGAAATCATAAAATACTAATATATATATATATATATATATGTGTGTGTGTGTGTGTGTGTGTGTCTGTGTGTATGTATGTATATAGGCAAAAATTAAAATCAAAAAGAAAAACTTTGCATTGATTGGTATAAACAAAGATATAGTTGTCCAAGAAAATGGAAAATTGAAGTGTGTGCAGGGTTCTAGACATTGGTTGTATTAGCATAGAATATTAACACATAGGGTATATAGCTAGGGCCTAATCAGCATGAGAAAGAATCTTTGCATTAAACTGGCCAACGGCCATGGTTTCCATCTACAGAGGAGTCAACTCTTGCATTAAGCAACCAAGCAATCACTAACCCAATTCCGACCACATTTTCTTGAGAGAGTAGTTTCGTTTTTTTAAGTTTTATCACATAGATCCACCTCTATAGTCGCATAAACAACAAAAGTGCAGAGAAAACAGAGATGTTGTTCAAGACACAAACTGGGTTAATGAAGACAGGTTATATAATTTCAGAGCAGCAGCTGGTTATGCATGCAATATGCTCGCATGATGTTTCGTTCATGGATTTGTTGAAATATGGTGAAAAATTAATACATCAAGGAACAGAAGGAGAGGTATATTAATTATATACCTGATAGTAGGAGTTCCTGGTGTAGCTGTAAGGGCCATCTCCACCGTTCACATGGAGTGATGAATCTGGAACTGGTCTTACACTTATGGTTTCCCCGCCGTCGATGAGTGAGGATGGATCATGTGCTACCTTTGCCATGGCTGTTTTGTAGAGAGCACTGATGATGGAACAAGGTTTAGTGCTGAGTAATATCCAGAATATATAGAAGCATGAATGCCGTGGTACCCAACCATACTAGCAGTCTAGCATCATGGAGGAATGCATAATATATTGTTTTCTTTTCTTTTTTTAAATTATTGTATGCTATCTGCTATAAAGGCTATATATATAGATTCTTTTTTTAAAAAGTATATGAGGATGTAGGGGAATTGATTCAATCCTTAGATCTCAACCCTCTAAGAAAGATTAAAACTATTAGAGACAGTACCAGATGTTGATCATTACACTTTCATATATGCTTGAAAATTTTTAATTAATTTGTTCTTTCTCACGTGATTCTTTCAACTTATGATTCTCATACTTTTGATTTTTGAAATATATTCACATTAGTATATATATAGGTATGGAATTAAATTAAGTGTAAATAAATTTCTCTTCATTAATTCACAAATATATAAATCCTAGTGTAAATTCATTAGCAAATTAATTGATGAATGTTCATATACCTAGACCATTATTTAAAAAATCATAAAATTCAAAGAATCAATTTTGTGGTGTTTATTTTAATTTAATATATATAGAAATTATAATTAAATTGCAAAATTAGAAGAAATTTATTGAAAACACTTTTACTTAGTTCACTAATTGTATTTGAGATTCACCATTGTGCAACCACAATAAGACCCACTTTGGAATCGTTATTTTTATGATGAAAAAATTCAAAAAATTGTACAATTTGAACATTTTGGTAAAAGATTATTATGGTTATAATTATTATACGTGAGGGTTTCATATTGCTATGAAATGGTAGACTGTTGTTAATTTGGGGGTAAAGAAACTAAATAAGAAGACTCGGGCTTAATAATAATGTATGCTCAAACTACTCTTTTTGAACCACAAAAGCACGTGTGGTCACATTCAAAAGCAACCAAAAGAAGTGTTAACAAACAATCACAAGTCAAACTTGGTGGTTTCAATTAAATTTCAATGCTATTATGGAATTCCTTAATGGCACTTTTTCTCTTTGCAAAAAGCTATATCAAGGATATCTAAATCCATGGAAAGAGGGCTATAAAGAAGAAAACTCCTTGAGGTCCAACCCCAAACATATGCAACCAACAACTAAAAAACTAATTCTGCAATTAAATTTTACTAAAGTTTCTTGTATTCTAGCTTGGTAGTGAGATATTAATAAATTGGTGCATTACTGGCAATGGTCCAGTACCGTTACACAGTCAACTCTCTGACCTCAAGTTATCAAAGACCCTTAGCTTAGGGTTTTGGCCAAAGAGATAAAAGATAGATGTTTTATATTTCTATCACATGATAATCTTCTTTCTTTGTACCAAGCAATGCATGGTTTGTATTTCTTCAAATTGTAGATATTGTATCAGTTAGAGCAGGCACCCAATTTCCTGAAACAAAAAATTTAGATCCTCAGTCCAAAAGAAAAAAAAAACTCTCCCTATGATCATTAGAAAAGGTCTTTAAATTCATTACTGATGTAGAAGATGAGTTAGTATTACATGAGAACCTTCGAAATAAGACAATATAAGTTTAATTCGTAAATATTTAAAAAGTGTTGATCGACGTTGATAAGAAAAGTTTTATAGTGATACACTGTGATAAAAGGAGTTGTGCTAAATCTAGTCTTTTATCTATAATCTAAAGATTAGAGACTTGATCGATATCCTTGGAAATATCAAACATCAATTAATTCAATCACACATGGTTTTCCAAAAACAATTTGCTAAGTACTTCTTCTTGTCGTTGTTGTTTGGTTTGTTCTAAATTGGGGTTTATTTTCTCTATAGAACTGTTGCATAATGAGAGACCGACCATTGGAAGCAAGAAGCATTCTCGTTACTCTAATTTGATTTCTTGTTTTTTTTTTTTCTTGTTGCTTTTTGAGAAATTCCTTTCGTTTTCCAACTTTTTACCTGGGAAAAAAGCACACTTTATAGAGAAAGGAAAAAGGTAATTGAAGAATTTATACCCTAAAAACCAATGAAACAGCAAGAAGCAAAGAGCATTCGGTCAAATGCTCCGAACCTTGCTATAAAAAATATTGGTAATAGTACAAAAGGTTCCAAATAAAAGCATCTACTTCATAAAATAAGACAGAAAATTGATGGTAGATAATCGACACCAATCTTTTATGGTGCATGCGTAAAGTGAATTTTGGTTGCTGCTTATAAAATTAATTCATATATATTTTTTCAACTTTGAATTTTTCTGGTCATATGACAGGAAAGCCACAGCCAATCTGTAACTCTCCCCATGTTCTTTATGAATAAGACCAACTGTAAAACATTTCATTATTCCTGCCAATATTTTTAATAAACTCCCTATCAACCTAGCCAGTGGCTAGGTATACAGGTCCTCCCCAGGCTACAACTTGTCATCTTTCACAAAAATTAATTAGTGTAATTTTTGTGAAATTAAATTATGTATATAAATAAGAATTATAATTATAATTAACTATAATAACAGTGTGTGTCAATAATATAAATTTTAAGAGTAAAGATTTTATATCTCTTATTCAAACTATATATTCAGAATTTTTTTTTTCAAATTTTGTAGTTTTTCCTTACAATTAAAAAATTTTAATATATACACAATTTTAACATGAAATTATATGAGATCCACACATAATATGACCTTAACTTATAGCTGGGATCCAGAATTTTTAAGACTTCTTCGTTACTATTGAGATAAAAGTCTCTTCGAAAAATAATACAAAATTATACATGAAACCCTAAAAGCCAATTAAATCTTATTATTAAAGATATCAAAATTTCCATAAACCACTGATAATGGAGAATGACAGTTTTCATAGTTAAAAATGTCTAATTTTTCATATAAATTTATTAATACTAGTATTTGGTTTGTAGCTCTTTTGAGCCAATGCCATGATGGATGCACTATAAGCTGATCACATGGCTAAGATGGGAAAAACAAAGGATGATTATAACTAGTAGTCGCAAGGTCTAGCTGAGCTAGCTGATCAGGACTGATCTGTCGAGGATATAATCAAAACAGGAAAAAAAGGAAACACTAAAATAAAAGTGAAAATATTGGAGATAAAGGAGGCAACTCATGAGCTGGAAAACCTGAAGCCCCATTAGGGTTAACATATTGGAGTTTGCACAGACTTTTTGTGTCTTCTAAAAGCCCCGCTTGATTTCTTGAAAGGAGACAGACGACCAGGGCGCAAAGGAACGATCCAATTGGTGTATCCAACACTAACTAATATTTTAAAAATCTTAAATTAATCCTCTAGCTATAGCTGTAGCTCACTCTTTTTTAACTGACGTAGGGTTGAATAAATTTTTAATTTTCAATCGAAATTCGTTACATTTTCCCCCCCACCCACACACATACATGGTTAAAATCAGAGGTAGCTGTTCAAGTGTTGAGAGGTTACTTAACTTTTAAAAGAAAAGTTCAGTAGGCTTGGCTCGAATTATGGGCACTTTTATATAAATTAAAATTAAGATATGAGAGGTTTTTTTTCTCTTTTTTAAGGATAGAAAAAGAGAGATCTAAAAAAAAGATAAAATTAGAGAAATATTAAAGTGTTTAATATTTTTAAATAAATACACTTAAAATTGATATTAAATTGTAATTATAATGTTACACGAGTCTGTAGCTGGATCATTCATGATAATAGATTTAAATTGATATTTGTGTAACTATTATCAATTAATTAATGGAGTTATATTTTTTATAAAAAAAATTCACACAATCCTTTTGACTTTGGGTCTTTTTTCCATGGATGTAAGAGAGCGTGATTGAATCACATAAATCTTGTGTTCATGTCTTTCCTTCTCTATTCTTTCTCATCCACAAATCAATTTTATGTAAATTTACACATTTTGGCTTGTTTTGTTTAGAAAATTATTTTTTATTTGTATTTTCACTCTTACTCTATAAATGATCAATAAAAGAAATCATTAAACTTGGGATTAAACCCTAACTTAAGAGTCAAAAGTGGAGATAATTTCATTTCTATAAGGTCGTAAATCCTAGCTTATTAAGGTCAGATACTAATTTTGAGGAATTATGAATCCAAGCCAAGTAAAAATTGGACTCATTGGTATGGTTCAACTTTTATGTGCAATGCTGTCACTACATTAGAATTAAAAGTGAAAGCATGAAAACAAATAAATTAAGTCCCTTTTACACCTACAGAAAAGCAGGTTGGTGAGTCTACTTTAACATAAAAACAAAAAAAAAAAACTCTGTGCAATCATTTTCCATGGGAAAAATTTCGTTGCGTTCTTGCAATGACTTGTTCATATATGTATATCTATAATTTCTTACAATTAAAGAAGACTATAGCTGGCATGGGCTGGGCTTTTGTTATGATCTTGCCTAAGCCTACTTGGGAAGGAAAACGAGAAGCCGTCAAAAATATATCAAGCCCGGGCTCTGATCCAAATATATATATATATATATATATATATATATATATATATGTATGTAGTACGCGCGTGTGTGTGTTCTTTAGGGTTCTTGTTTATACTGACATGCTGTGTAAAGTGAGTATTGGTTTGTCCGATCCTAAATACAACTGTTTTAGATTGTTATCATGTTTCCATACGTAAATATATATAAGAGGAGATCTCTGTCCTCGTGTGATGTTCTGCTTCACTACTATCTGAGTAGGTTTTATAACGATCATTAAATAATGAAATCGATTGTTATGTTTTTCAATAAGAAAGAGAATGAATTAGGTATTAAATTGGAATATTATTATAAAAAATTAATTAATTCCATTAAAAATATTTGTATTTGTACATTTTACAGGAAATTACACATCAAAACCATATTGTGCCTAGGCTTAATTATAACAAAACTTCCCCTAACTTAATAACCTCTTAGTTTCAGGTCAAACAAAACTCCATCTTTGTTTTAAACAACCACATTCCCCCAAGGTGAAATGACAAATAAAAAAAATAAAAAAGGACACTAATACTACAATTTTCTATCACTTTAATCCCCAAATTAGTCTTTTTGGCTAACATATATTTAACAAAGAGAACTTTACATGCAGGCTGATCTTCCCTTTCTCCAATTGTAGCCTGGCACCCGTAACCAGCCAATACCCTGGACTATCTTGAGGCCCTTTACATAACTGCGAGGTTTCCACAAACTTCAATAGCTTTGGTGTTTGAACTGGCACTGGCGGCCCTGTTGGGTACACGGCGGAATCCACCACAACCACCTCCTTCTTTTCTTTGACAGGGTTGCCTGTCAATGATTGGCTTATGGCTGAAAGTAAGCCAGACCTTTGGGAAAACCCAGAGGCTGCTTGTGCCCAGCTTGATTGCACCAGGAAAGAATCCGAGACCTTGGAAAACAACAGTCTGAGATGGAGAACACTCTTGGAGTCATGTTTCTTTACATGAAGTTGAGCACCCGTGACAATGAAGACAACATCTTTGCCAGCAGTCCATTTCGGATTATATTTAACTGGGGCTGTGCATATGTGAGAAAACTTTTTGCGATGAATAGCTTCGAAGAATCGAACATTAGCTGTATCTTCTGATGCTTGCCAGTATTGTATGTCGTCCATCTTGTTTTCGAATGTTTTTGGTAGATTTGACAGATGTTGAAGGTGTATAGCTAGCCTGATTAGATTAAATTGAAACATAAGAAAAAAAAAAGCAGAATTATATTAAACAAATTGCCAAACTAGCCAAGGTATTGTTACCTGTTACATTTCATGCCCTCGAGATACAAGCGCATCCCAGTGACAGGTCTCATCCCTACTGTGACCTGATACGATCACAGGTCACTCATGTTAGTTGATTTACCATTTTACTTCAATATGAAACATGAAATATAAAGTGAAATCTGTTAGAACACTGACATATTTGTCTTTTTTTTATTTCTTTTTCCATTCAATTTTTACAAAAGGAAAATAGAAGTATTGATCAAACCACATCTAGAGATAACAATCTTAATTGATCATGGTGGTAAAGAAAGGAATTCTATGTATGAATGTACAGGTTTAGATGTACCTGAGAAGTGTTTACATAAAGCTTAGGACCCATTAAGTTGAAATGAAGAGCTGGGGTTGAAGAAGCCCTTTTTGGAGAAGGACCCAGCGGAAGGTCATTGTGGATGGGAGCCCAAATCTTGTGTGCTTGGAAGTCAAGAAAGTACCGTAGATCATCTATAGAAGGCTTGTCTGCAATTACGCAAAATTTGGAACACAGAAAGAGTAAAAAAGCAGTATAAGAAAATTTGAAGAAAATTTATTGCAATACACTTCAATTTGATGGATTTTTTGTATCATGTTTTATTATGAAATAAATGCAAAGATCCAATTAGGACATGCTACCATTTACTATTGAGTTCAAGTCATAATAATCTTCAAAAATAGAGTTAGCCAATGCTAACAATGCAAAGGCTTGGCTAATGCCTATGCCTTTGCTAAGATGCAGTTTTGCATATATGCATGGAGAGATGGCCGGTTCCCAAAAACTTACATCGAAGGTATAAATTGATGGCATGTGATAGGAAACCTTTGCCAGGGACACCTTTGAGGAGAGAAGTGATGGGAATGAAGTTAAAATGAATGGCATCAGGCATTTGTGGAACTGTTGGAAGCCACTCACAATGGCTATGAGCTTCTGGGTCACCTCCCTTCTTCGAACATAAAACAATGATTCCCTGCAAAAGCCATTCACTTTCTTATTAATCCTTTAGTCCTTCATTTTTTTAAAAAAAGCTTTACAGCAGTTTATGGTAAGCAAGAAACAAAAGGGTTCCTTTTTTTTTTTATAGATTCCATTTGTTTTTCATAGTAATTTCTTGCTTTCTACTTACAACATACATTTTCAACATATCCAGTCCAATATCAAGCTAGTTCTTTCAGCTGAATTCGTTCGGATATAAAGCTGACCTAACTTTCATCAAGTGCTTACTGCAGAGATATGAATTGGATTGGCCCCTGATATACATTATGCTTTTAATACTGATGAAGAATGATAAAAGTTCTACTCCCTTGTTTTGTATGATCTCTTTTCCAAATCCAAAATTAATATTCAAGCACTATTTTTTTTTAAAAAGTAATTAGATCCACATTTTATTAGATGGACAAAAAGGAAAATATAATTTGGGAAGAAAATTTTAAATAGAATTAATAATCGGACCTACATCTTTGGTACTGATATTGGTGGGGTAGCTATTGAAGGCAACAGGTTGTGAATCGAAGATATTGAAAGCCTGTGGTACCTGGACAGCATAAATGGAAAAAAAAATTAAGTTAGGAGAAAATGTTAACTTTAGGTAATTGTAATAAAATGAATAAGCAGGATGCTGACTTTGTTGGTTAAGTTCAAATGTACTAAGAATTTGATATCAGATCAATATTTAGTTTAATTTGATTTTATATTAAAATGAAAGGATAATATTATTTTATCTAGCAGTCGGATAGTCTGGTTACTCATAAATAACACGAAAGTAATAAAAAATAAATTCATGAACATTTGTTTCTTATGAGTTATGAGTAGTCAAACAATCAAACTGTAGTGTAGGATTAATAAAGCAACAACGGAGAAGGGGTAGCTTGAACCTTTTGCTTTTGCTCTTTGGTTTTGGGCGTAAAGCTGCAGGTGCCTGTAAATAATTGGTCTCCAAGGTCATCGAGATGTTTCTTGAGCTGTGAAGGCTCCAAGTTGGAAGATTTGTCCTGCCTAACCAAAACGACATCTCGACCACCGATGCTTAACCCCACAATGACATGAGTCCCATATTTCTCAATGAATCTGCCACATAATTTCCAAATATTTGATCACATCAAGTAAGGTATTGGTCACATTCTTCTACCAACTAACACGACAAAGAAATCAATTAATAAAAGTTCAATAAATCAAATCGATAATGAAAACTTCATTTGAAGAACAGTATGAGGGGTGGGGTGCATTCAAAAGATTCAGCTCCAGTCCACGTTTCGGGTAATTAACAGTGGAGAATCTATAGAGGAGAAGGTGGGAGGGGAGTTGAATATGGGAAGGATTAATCTAACATTCAATGACTAAATGGTATATCGTCTAACAACTACTTTGACATTTTCATAATTGAGTTTTCTTTTTTAATTAAATACCTTCAGACATTCTGGCTAATTGCTAACCTAACTTCCAAGGTCTGCTTTCAATTGTCAACCAAATGCTAGCCAACGTATAATTTTGACAAACCCCTTTTTTTTCTCTTGGTTGCGTTTACTATTCTCCCATGAATGAAGGGTACTGCATTTATTAAGTTTCTAGAAATCAATAAAAAATATTATATATATATATATATATCTGATGAGCCAGATTTATTGACATTTTTGTAGGAGATGATAAGGTTTGAAACAGGCTGAAACTGGTTTTTAAGGCTTTCAAGTAGGTGAAATTGTTGACTTTTGCTAAAGAATCAAGACTAGAACTAATTCTGATCAAGATTTACTGTCAGGTAAGGAGAAAAGAGAGCCCCACTTTGGACACAAATTCTGCTTTGACTGGAGGAATCCCAGTTTGTCATTTCTCCAATCTGTCCTCCACACTTCTTTTGCCCTTTGTTTTTTTCTTTGACGTATGCAAATTTCCATGAGACAAATTCAATCTCACTTAAAAAGGAATAGCAACCATTAGGTTATCTTATCAAAATTTTCTTTAATTAATTTCCCTAATTAATCGTCGAATTCGAACCTAGTTGAGTAAATAAAAACTATTAGTTTTTAATCAATTACCAAGCTGCCAAAATATATAGTCATATGCAAAGGCAAAAATATGTCAACTTCATTATGAAAATAACATATCATAAAGTCAACTTAATCTTAGAAAATTTAGCACTTTATATTACGCAAAGTCTTGGAGTATTAAAACATTCTTATTGTTGAATCTTAAGCTTTTGACTATAGCATAAATTAATAACTAATTAATTTATTTTTTTTCTTGGTACATAATTTAATAAATTTCATATTCAGCAGAATGTTTTTAAAGTTTTTCGTTGACTAAATAATTTAGGGATGATGTATAAAGTTAAAATTACTGAAGGGTTTTTTTTTTAGTTTAAATCATGTGAGGCATGCAATTGAAGTAAATAAAATGATGCGAGATGGCCTAAGATTGCATGAATTAAATCAAAGTAAACATGCAACACGTGAATGATATTATTTGTCATGCCACTCCATGGAATTGTCCTACTAATATTTTTGATTTAGTTATCACTCTTATTGCTTTTTACTAATATATGCTTACATATGCTTATTATTTTCAACTAATTAAAGTATGATCTTAAATATTATTTTGAAAGTCATAAATTTATATATTAATGAAAGATGAGATTACAAAAATGTCGAGTTAAATCTATAATCATACTCAAACAAAACTTCAGATTCACATTGACATTATGATCTTTACTCAACAAAAATAAAATGATTTTAACTTTAATACTATTCACTTTGTACTTTACAGAAAAAAAAATCCTATAACCTAAAAAGTAGATAAGAATGAAGCTTCAATAAATAAAAATAGATTAACAATTGAAAATTTTTACACCTTTCTACTCTTCCTACAAACATTATATAGATCATAAAAACAACCAGTTCTTTTTTGTATTTTGTAATTTATTTTAAAATTAAAAAAAAAGATAGAAAATATTTTTAAAAAAAAGCTTCAAACAGCTATAACAATTTTAAAAAAAGGATACAAAATATTTGATTTACTGATGAATGTATATGTTTAACAATTCAAAATTGAAAAATACTTTAACAATTGAAATTGAAGAGGTGTAGTACAATTGCTTTGAATGGTTAAGTTTGAAATCTTCAAATTTAGAATTAGTGATTGGTTGACTAAGTTTACATAGCTATCCTAAATTCTATTTATACTATATGAACTTAACGTGCACATTTATTATTGTAAATGTGACTATAATTATCTTAAAGTCAACATCCCATTTCCATGGTTACTCTCTCAACCCAAATATGGATGTGGCTATTAATATTAGACTATTAAAGGCAAAGTCCAACCAAGGAATTCAAATGTGAAACGGTATCTTCACCACAGCCCTCACCCCCAAAAAATAAAAAAATTGAAACGGCATCCTCTATAATGTCATTTAGCAATAATGATTCCTGTATTTATTAATTAATTCCATGAATTCTTTCTTAAAGATGTTTAATAGCCTGAAATTTTATTTTTCATTTCTGCTATAATATTCACATTTCGATCTAAACTTATGTTGAAAAAAACTTTTATAATTCATCTCATCTCTTACGAATATAGAATTTATAACACTGTAACTTGAATTTAATATGTATTTCTTTTTAATTATATGATGACGATCTTGTATTATTTCAGTTATTTTTTATTTAAAAACAATCATGATGTTCATAAAAAGAAGATGAAAGAATATATATGTGTGTATATATAATAAAAAAAAAAGCATTACCTTGCTAGGGCACAAGGATCCCACGCAGAAGGAACTGCATTAACGACTTCATCAGAGAGAAGGAGCGGATAGCGATCAATATGAAGATCGAACAATATGATGAAATATCCATCAAGGCCTAAGAATTTGGTATTGGCTGCATCTTTTGCCCATGAACTGCTTTGGAAACCAAACATTGAGTTGAATTGCCCTGATGGAATTTTCCCAGGCAGAGAACATTTTTGGTTGAAAAACTCCGCCATCTGCGAATCAGTTTGGTTTTTTTTTTTTTTTTTCAAGTTTTTGTCAGGAATTCGAATGAAAAAAATAAAAGTTAAAAAATTAAATATAGTGTTTTGTAACATAAAATATTACCTGACTGAAATCAAGAATATCAGACTGATAACGAATACGATCACCTTTGTCGCATTTGATATCAACAGGAACGTCTTTGATAGCTCCAAAACCAGGTATGGCAATCTCTCTTCTCTCAGTTTCGTTGAGCAAAATGAGCCTTTCCTTGCCTTTGCAATACTTGAGTCGAAAATCCGATGTTAAATCGAATCCCTTTCCCAGGCTGCTAAGAGCCTTCTCCACTATTCCATTTCTGCTCATCTCTTCTCTCTCTTCCTCTTTTCTGTCTCTTTCCTCCTCTCCCTGAGAAGGGAAGGCGTAAGAAAACTATGGGGTTATGTAGAGAATGTCAGGAGTGGGTATATTTGTGGTGGGTCTTCATGAAAACGCAGCGAAATGGTACAATTTCTGATCAAAAAGGTCTAGGAAGTTTCGCTTGGCTTCGTTCCATTTCTTGTTTTCGAGCTCAAGCTTTGACTGCTTCTTTTTCTCTTCCTCTCGGTGTTACCATTGTAATATATATGTAATAACGGAATAATGCTTGCTTGTCTATCTATCCTTTCACACCAACTGGCTTTCATATCATAGAAAACAAAAGGCCCAAATAAAGCTTTCTTTTTTTTTTTGGAAGATAAAAGACAAGTTTACATATATACCCTTACTTGGATTGACTGAGGAGTAATTCTTGGTGCCAATAATCTTCATACGTACCTTATCCAATTGTAAGTGAATGAATTTGTTTTTTTTTGAAAGAAAATATCATTTTTCTAGTAAAAATAATTCAAGGTTTAAGGACATGGAATGATTTTTACTCCTCATTTTGATATCAAATTAATGTGCAAATACACAATTCTCAAAAGGAACTTATATTGGATCTTAAATTATGATTTTGGTGGAAATGGGTTTTCAATTTTTAAAACTGTTAATTTCCATTTTGTTCTTTCAATGCTTTTGTTAAAAATATTTATATTATAATTTTTTGTTTGGCTATTTTTGAAAAATTTGCATTTCTATCCAAATAGTAACGTTGATATAAGCATTAAAATATATTTTAAAATTATTAAATATTGAAAAATGTTTATTATTAAAATATTAAAAATACTAATATTAATAATAATATTATTATGAAAATAATAAAAATATTTATTATGAATAATTTTATTAATAATAAATAGTAATATTTATATATTAAAATATTAATAATTATACTCAAAATAGCAAAAATTATTATTAATATTTTAACATTTTTAAATATATATTTAAATTAAAATGAAATAATAACAATTTATTAATATAGTAAAATTCTAAATCTGGTCAAGTCAGGCTTAGGCCTAAAAATCTCGTTTAAAGCTTGATCTAAGTGGAATAGCCAGCTCGTAGACAAGTCTAGTTAGGGTAAAAAGTCTACTTTATTCGTTGATTAATCTGAAAATTGATTTTTACTCTTATAAAATTGAAAATAATTTTCAAGTTTTCAGATTTATTTTCCATCGAGTTTTAAATGATTTTTCATTGACCATTTCAATTTCTACTTACAAATAGTTAAAAAAATTTGTGAAAATCAATTACTTAAAAGTCAAATTTTATAAAAGAAATTGAGCATATATAAGTAGATAATTCTTTGAACTAATAATGGTCAAGGTCTTCATATATCTTTTGCATAACAAAACGAAGTCTTAGTAAGATATTATTTGCAAGAATTGAATACTTCAATTCCCAAGTATTTTACTTGCCCTAAGGTCAAATGATGACAAAGAAAGGGAGCCCACCGATCCAAACCAAATAACTGGGTGATATCTATTAATATATAATAATAAACTATAAAATAGCTATAAAATTGTCTTCTAGTTATAACTCTTAATTTTTTTCTTAATGATCATCTTCAGGTGGATGCCTAGCAAATCTTCATATTCCTTGCCGTACTCTTTGCATTTGTTAACATTATGGATCACATGAAATTTTATATTATAAGTTCTAATATGCTTAGCCTTCGACCGTCATTTCATAAGATAAGGTGTCATGAATGGGGCCAAGTTCATTTGACATCTAAAAAAATCAAGACTCAGGATTGAATTGTTCATTTAAATTCATTAAAATTAAAAAATATAATATTTATTAACATTATAATAGTCTAGAAACTAAGTCGGGTTCAAACTTAATCAATGTTATTAAGAGCTCGACTTAAATTGATTCAAGTAAACAAATTTGACTGACCTTCCAATTTATGAATAATTAATCATAAATTAATTATAATTTTACTTCTTTTTTTTTTACAAGAAATGAGAGAAATGCATTCTTTGTCAGAAACGAAGTCAACTTTAAGACAGGTAAGAGAGTAGTAGGATATTATCGATTTCAACAAGGTGGAGTTTCCTTATGCACGCGGAAATAGATATCACAATTCCAAAGGCAAACCCGCTGAATGGGTTGCCTTTGGTTTTTGATTTGAGGAGGAAATCATTTAAACCCTTCTCCGTTTCTTTTCCCACCAATCTCTCTCTCTCTATCCAATGCTTGAAGCTTGTGTTCACAGTCTGATGGAACTCCGACTATTTTTGGTAGTTTTCACACCACAGAGAGAGAGAGAAGAGGATTCCAAACTTGGTTCTGAAGTTAAAGTGTGAAAGCAGAGGCCTTTGTGTAGACACACGTAGTCCTTGGACCAAGCAATTGTGTTATTAAGGGAGAACACATCAACAAAACGTGTTGGTATCATCTCAGACAGATGATTATTGGGGACCAAAATGGACCCAGTTGTTCAATTATTGTTCCACCCAAGAATATTTGCTTCTTCACTGGAAAAATGGTATCGATGGGGGTGAAGACTAACCCCGTCAAATGTGTTCACAGGACTGGATATTTTCAGTTGGAAAAGCCATGTTCACAAATCACAAGGTGGTAAGAAGGGAGACTTGGTATTTGGCTTGACTTTTGGTCAAGCAAAAGATTCTTGCTCAAAGGAATTATCATGGAAATCAAATGTGTATACTCATCAAGTTTTTCTTAAGAAGAATTCCACGCTTAATTATTAGATAGCAAGACTGAAAGAGAAGACAAAGCAAGTGTGGCAAGTTAGTATAAGATCAATTAGTCACTAATTTCATTATTTCTTGTTATATTTGATGACCCATTCAACTGATAAAAAAAAAATCCATTGATTTCATTTAGATAACACGTAGAAACCCATTGATTTCATAGTCCAATGAACAACAAAACATTAGATAAAAAATGATCAAATTCGAGAGTTTCAATATCATGTTACACTAGGTAATTGACTCTTCTACAAGCTTAAATTAATAAAAAAAAAACTAAATTATTATATTTAAACTGTACTAATATTTAAAAAGAATTAATAAAGAAGCAAAAGAAGAAATGAAACTAGGGGTATAAACATTCGAATTAATAATTAGTATACTATATATAAGTTCTCTTTAAGGGGAAATCTTCTACCAAAAGTGAACTGCTAGAATTTTTATCAACAATAAATAGAGAATTACCAAAAGTACTTTGCATCTTTTTTTTTTTTCTGAAAATATCAAAGCGGTGAAATTATTCAACTTTATTTTTTTTAATCTTTTATAAAACAAATTAAAAATCAAATAAGTCTTATAAGAGCTTTTGGTCTGAGTTTGCCCCTCCCTCTTCTGCCCATGAAGTTAATTTGGGCAGAGACCATAACCATATTTTATAGCAGTTGGTTCAACTTATTACACTTGTATTTGCATGGGAACAACCATTGACGACAAATAAATAAGACGAATGATACAAACAAATGCAGAAGGACAGAATTGGGGTTGCTTGACACCAAATATGAAGCCAAATGCTACAACTGAGTTTTTCTGAAGTCCATTTTTAAGGAAAGCTCCCCCCACAAGGCACAAGGGAAGCTGACAGAAATTAATAGCGACT
Source organism: Theobroma umbraticum (assembly GCF_002168275.2). Taxonomy (NCBI): domain Eukaryota; kingdom Viridiplantae; phylum Streptophyta; class Magnoliopsida; order Malvales; family Malvaceae; genus Theobroma; species Theobroma umbraticum. The sequence continues at coordinate 1,299,764 of NW_018397266.1, forward strand.
GCACCTTGTAACTTTCAAATATGGAGAATTGAATATGATTCCATTCAAACGCGTTTCTGCAATTAGACATTGTCAAATGATAGTAACCATTCTCAGGAAAATGAAAATATAACTAACTTTTTTCTTACTTTTTGCGTATGGAAATGCAAGACTTTAGCTAAAGAAGAGTTGAAGCAGGCAAGGTGAAACGTCCACTTTGTAGAAAGCACTGCACCAAGGGAGAAAATGACACAAGGAAAGAACACTTGGAACTAAAACCGAAGCTGACATTCCACAGCAACTGAGAACTATAACTAGGGGAACCACTTGAATACCAACAGAAACATACTTCAATGCCAAAAATAGCACCCACAGCAGATTAGAAACTTTAGCTGAAACTTTACTCTTCAAGAATCCGGAACCAACAATGCATTGAATCTCATAAATCCTCTTTAAAGAAAAGCTAAATTTTAGTTTGACATGAAGACTGAGGGGGAGAGATTGGGAAGCTCAAATTTCATGGCACAAGCACATATTTACAGCTTTACTAGAAAGCACAAACACAAAAAGGTATCCGCTTGCACAGGTTCTCTTAGTAAAACTAGGATAATGTACATTTCAAAACAAGGCAAGGAAATATAAGTCTACCGCCCAGCCTACATATCTTTTTGAGAGTTACAAACACAAAGAACGGTGCACCTTTGTCTGTCTTTGCTAAGGCTACACAGAAAGCATTTGATCGGAAACAGAAGCCAGACCTTGCATCAACCTAACAATTTCCACCGTGTCGTCCAGATAGTACTTAGCCTTACTGGGCTTTTTACCAACAGTACATGCAAACACTTCTGCCCTGGGATCAATCGATGGGCCAGCTATTGAAATGGTGATTACCTCAAACATGTCTTCATCAGATCGGTCATCTCCTATGCACAGAACAAAATCTGGCAACATACCCCTCTCTTGCATGGTGGAAAGTAGGCGCTTAGCTACTAGACCCTTGCTTACACCCTGCATATAGCCAAAAGAAATTAGAGAATGCTTCCAAAAACATGAAGAAACACACCTTTGGAAGCATGATAATTTGAGAGCTATACAAACACGAGGTAGATTCAAAAAGCTAACTGGTTTAAAGCTCTCAATAAAAGTAAAAGGTGCAATTTGATATCCAAAAGCAAACTAGGAAAATGAGCAACAAGTAGATAGTATCAATAACCAGCAACTTGCATAGTTATATCAATTAGAAAGCTAACAACCTAACAATCAATTTCTTTCAAAGCGCTAACCCTATTTTGTTTTGGCCTTCCTTGGCTTCATGAGGATCTAAATATGATCATTGACTTTTTAAAGAAAAATTTTATGATGTTAATTCCCTTCTCTCTAGAAGGAACATCCATAAACAGCCTATCCTGGGACAATGCGTAGACTGTGTCAGGAATAAAAGCAAGGACAGAAGCAAACATCTAAAGGAGGTACCCCTACTCTGTCAAAAACCCTAACAAAAGTGTGGTTAGATTGGGGAACAGGAAGCCGCTAAGCTACAGGCTTTTCAGTATAGCTAACCATCTCAGTTTGCATAGCTAACATTTCATGTTGTTAATTTAAAAAGAGGCTTCTATGGCTCAATGTGGCCAAGAAAATAAAAGTACTCTACAACTTCATCAGGGAACATATGATCCAAACCTGTGGCTTAACTTCCACAACATTCTGCCCACTCTTTACTGTAACAGGTTCATTGGCCAGCACACTTTCAAGATGATCAAGAAGCTCTTTAGCTTGGCAAGATCCAAAATCTGGATCTGCATCCTCATAACACCAGACAAGTGCAGTTTCCTTATCTTCAATGTTGGACCCATCAGTAGTCTCCATGTATTGCCTCATCACAGGTTCGGCAATCTGCTTCCAAGCACAGTCTACTGCTGGTACACATGTTTCCCATTCCGCATCTCGCTTAAGCCTGAAACAATAGAGTATAACTATCAGGTCAAAACCACGATCTTATGGTAAGAATAGAAATAGAAATTAGAATCAAAGCTGGGTCATTTCACCTCAAGAAGTAGCCATGCTCAGCAGCAATTCCTAGTTTTTCACAAGGAGAAAACCATTCAGTGAGTGTCTTTCGGCTTTTGGCACTGACAATAAAAACCATGTTGTTTTTATCTCTGCACAAGCTATTTAGGATGTCAATGGATTTAGATGATGGGCTCTTGTCAATGGAAGCCTGAGGCATTAAAGTACCATCATAGTCTAGAAGAATTGCCCTAGTAGCAGTCCTCTTGTAAGCTGATACTATGTGCTCCATTGAGAGCTTCCTGAAGTTCGGATCAAGAGCCACAACTCTAAAACTTAACCCAAAACCAATACCCCAGCATCTTCGTCTGACATGTTCTCGACATGTCCTCTCCAAATCTTGAAGGAAACTATGAGCCCAGTATCCAACATGATGGGTACTCACATATCTATAATGCTTTTCATGCCTAAGCTGTTTTTCTGCCTCTGCCATCGCAAGGGCGCAGTCCATTGCATCTGCCACTGCATCAATGTTCCATGGATTTACTCGAATTGCCCCACTCAGAGATGGGGAGCAGCCAATGAATTCTGAAACAACCAGCATGCTTTTCTTTGGTGTAGATGGCTCCAACCCCAAAACCTTATCCAACCTCTCATTACCCTGTCGACTGATTATATATTCATATGGAATGAGATTCATTCCATCCCTTACAGCTGTTACTAAGCAACACTCTGCAACAACATAATATGCGATTCTCTCATAAAATTTAAGTGGTTCATCGATCAATACAACAGGGTCATACCCAGGCTTCCCAAAAGTTTCATTAATCCGCTTCACAGTTGAATATGTCTCTTCCTGCACTTCTTTCACATCTTTCCCTCGTCCTCTAGCAGGATTTGCTATCTGAACCAACACTACCTTCCCCTGGCACTCAGGATGCAGCAAAAGTAGTTGTTCCATTGCTAACAGCTTCAAGCTGATACCCTTAAATATGTCCATATCATCTACCCCAAGCAACATTGTCCTGCCTTGACCACAATACTGCTTAAGGAGCTCTGCAACTTTCGCTTCAGTCTCCGGAAGGCTCAAAACTGACTGAAGCTGACCCATGTGTATCCCCACAGGGAGAATTTTGATACTAACAGTTCTTCCATAATACTCAAGGCCTATATACCCTCTCTTGGATTCATAAGTAAGACCAAGCATTCGACTACAGCAAGACAAAAAATGCCTTGCATAATCAAAGGTATGAAACCCAATTAAATCTGAATTTAACAAGGCACGTAAAAGCTCCTCCCTAATAGGCAATGTCTTATATATCTCTGATGAAGGGAATGGGCTGTGAAGGAAAAACCCCAGTTTAACTCTGTTGAACCTCTTCCTCAAGAAAGTTGGTAGCACCATCAGATGATAATCATGTACCCACACAAAGTCATCTTCTGGATTAATAACCTCCATGATCCTATCAGCAAAAATTTTATTGACCGACACATAGGCTTGCCACAAAGACCGGTTAAACCTACCACCAAGATCTGGTGATAAAGGCAACATATAATGAAACAAAGGCCACAACTGCTGCTTACAAAACCCATGATAATACCGGCTAAAAAGATCAGGCGGCAAAAAAGTCGGCACACACCTGAAGGTCTCTAAAAGGATCTGCGAGACCTCATCTTGTTCATTTGGATGGATTTCTTCCTTTAAACAACCAACATAAATCACCTCAATATCATCATCTCCTAACCCATCTTTCATTTGGAGGAGAAGTGAATTCTCATCCCAGCTGAAAATCCAACACTTGCTACTACTACTACTACTATTATTAGTACTATCCGATTTCCGCTGTGCCCTTATAGGCAGCTGATTAGCTACCATGATAATTCGGTCTCTCTGAACAGATGATGATGATGGATCAGAGCACACACTCTCCGATGGATCATCATCAATATCGGAAATGATTCCGGGGACCGTCATAATCCGGGGAATCCTCCGGCTCATTCGGCCAAAAGATGGAGCCTCACCAGAGGCAAGCTCCAAGAGATTCGAATACGATCTTGATACCATTGCTTAGAGCTAATCAAAACCGAGCTTTTACCATGCCCACATCCAGAAAAAGTCCCATTAAAGGGGAAAGTTTTTTCACAATTAAAAGACACCCTTTTACAGAATTTATACTAAAAAGCTCTAAATCACTAAAAAATATTAAAGAACAAGATAAATAATTTCAGGGTAAAGACTGGCTCTTTGATTAAGTGCAAACAAATGGAAAAAAGGGTGCAATCTTTTAAGGAAGAAAATGGTGAATGAAACCAGTTGAAAGAATGAAATTGGGAGATAAGCTTAGAAGAAGTGAATCAAAAACAAATGGTGGACATAAGTTGATATCTAGATAAATAAAAAAAGAAAAACGAAAAAAGGAGGAATGGAATAGATTCAAGATTATACAGCTAAGAAAATATACTTAAACCAAAAGAATTTTCACTAGATATTGTCACACTTGCAACAACAACAACAACAACAACTATTGAAAAAACTAAAGTTGAAAGGAAGTTAAAAAATAAATCAAGAACAGTTCTAGAAATTACCAGCAGTTGTTGTTGTCGTTGAATATTTGAAGAATTTCCATTTCTTTTTCCCTATTGGGTAGTTAGGAAAATTCGAATTCACCCAAAAAGTTTAGAGCTTTAAACAGAAAAAAATATGCAATTAGCTTTCCTTGAAGCTCTAGCTGATCTCAAATCCTCTTTGCCAAATCAACACTCCCTAGCCAAAGCTTGCACTGAGAAAAAGCTTAAAATATACTTATTTTTTTGGGAAATTTATTTATTTTTTTCATTTTTTTATGGGGGTTAAATAATTTAGATGAACACTGACCCTTGGATGATATTGTAGTGTGATCCAAAGGTGCAGAGTAGAGGAAAATGTGCACTTGAAGTTCTTATCCTCTTGTCCTTTGGTTAGTTCGCCACGAGGCAACATGCGGAGGCGGGACCCACAAAGTTAGGGTCTTGTCTGAAAATAGCTGGAAATGATTCGCGGGATATCCCACGTGGCCTGCAACTATTGGGCTTTAGAGGCCTAGTTAGGCTACGTGGCGCTTTCTCCTTGCTTCATTGACAAAACAAGAAATTGGTCTCTCGAGATATGTGTTCTCGTTTTGACTACAATTACACGATATCTCATGGGATAATAAAATTTAAAACGTCAAAATATCGTGATCCGACAATACTCTCGTTAAAGGATAAGATTGAATTCTTCCTGTACAAATACAAGGCATGTTTGATACCAAAGTGGAAATGTCATTTATGCAAGTGGATTTTCCCTTTTTTTTATTGTTATATTTGTCACTTAATTTTTACTTTTACTTGAAGTCAAAAGAAAGCAAATGTTTGGATTGGTAAAAATAATAATAGTTTAAGAACAAATTTGATATTTAAAAGACTTTATAATTTTATTTCCTTATTAATTAAATTTCAATCAATATTATATTTAATTTATATAACACATTAAAAGGAAACAATTTTTGTAATCAATAAATCTTATCATATTATTAAAATATTTTAAAATTGAATGATGTAATTACATTTTAAATTTTTATATTAAAATATTAAATTTAACTAGTATTTTTAATCTAAAAAATATAACTTTCAAGTGAAAAAAGATTTATACTTACAAGTCCAAAACTTTACACAATTAAATCATGTTGAATGTTATAGATTTTACGCTAGTAAAAAATATAATTTGTTTAAAATTTATTAAATTTAAGTAATATAAAAAGAAATAATTTTTTGTTTACTTTTTAAAGATTCTTCAAACTTAAAATCTTTTAAAAATGTTAATTCTTTTTTCAAAAAATTGAACATTAAGTCATTTATTTCAAAAAATAATAAAATACTAAAAAACTCAAACAAGTAACAATCGAAATATCGCAAATAAAATATATTAATCCTTTTACCTTCAAATTTGTGTAATTTACACGCATAATTATTATTATTATTATTATTATTTTCTATTTTCAAATTCTAATCATTAAAATCAAAATATCGGGGAGAAACGAGAAAAAGATACAAAGTGGGGCGTGAGGGCCTACAACAGCTGGACGTCAGATTGACTTATCCGCCACGTCATCAATGGGACCCACAAGACCATATTCGCTAACAACGCAAACAGGGAAGTTTTTTAATTTTAAAAAAAGAGCTGGTTTAAGTGGATAAGCACGGATAAATGAGCAGTCCTAAGTGTGGACTTCCACCCACCCGCCACGTGTCCCACATGTTTTTGTTTTGTTTGTCTGAATTTGCAAAGCCAAAAAAAAAAAAAGAAAGAACTTTGTAACGACAAAACCCCTTTGCCGGCAATGGCCTTTGCACAGTTCCCCTTGAAAATTTAAAGATAAGGTTTTTAAGTAAGGTTTGTGCCGTTTACAACTGCGGCACATGGCCAAATGATGGGAGTGATTACGTGGAGAGATATTATCCTTTGATCGTTCTTGTTATTAGATCTAGCGGATGGGGTAGCACTGCAGAGTGTAGGCTAAAAGTTTGGGATATTTGCATTGAGAATGGACGGATAGGGTGGAATCTCTTTTAAGTACGGCTTTGGGTGGACCTTAACAAGTTGGTATGCAATTTTCAAATGGAATAAAAGGAATGTTTTTTTTTTTTTAATTTCATTTTTAAATTGTGCTAAAAATTTTTTCTTTTATGTTTTATATTAAATTTTAATATTTTTCGCTTTTTGATATTAAAAATTGTAATATATATCAATGTTAAATATCTTTATCAAGTCAAACTATTTTTTTAATTTTTATATTAAATTAAAAGTGAATATTTAATTTGAAATTTGGGGTGAATGATTTTATTTATAAAAAAAGGGATAATAATATAATATAAAATCCTATTTGATTTCATAAAATAGCAACTCTTCAAATAATTGTCACATGTAAAACAAAATTTAAGTATTTTAATAATTATAATAATATATGAGTGTGGTACAATTCTATGATAATTTTATTTGTTAATTGTTTATACTAAATATAATTGTTATATTAATTGTATACAAACATAAAACCTTGATTGATTATAATTATAATTCAAATTTACAAATATTATTTTTAAAATATTTGATATTTGTGATCGTAATGACAAGACTTTATCTATTTAATAAAGACATCATGAAGCATGTTAGTCGTAAGTAGAAAAACACTTTTGTTTATAAATTAAAACTCATCTTATCTTTCATTAATACGAAATTCCTATCACAAAAACAAACACATCCCATTTATTAAAACAATAAAGAAGAAAAAGAAACTAGTCTTATATTCTTTGTTGACCTCTCTGTGGTTTGAAATTGGCAAAGAGGGACAAAGGAAAGATGAAGGTTAGATGGGGAGCAAGAGATGCTTCAGGAGGCCTTCTTCTCTATCTACCGTTTGCACCTTGACGTGACAAAGCAACAAACATTTTTGGACTCCAACATGTGATCATACATGCATTTGGCTCTTACATTTTTCCTTAATATTATTTAATTGTATCCTCATCCGATAATTTTCAAATGTGTTGGAGATTAAGGTTGATAAAAAAGATTACCGAACTTGTGGATTAAATTAATTCCATATTGCGAATGCACTTACGTTAGGATATTCCTTCTCCTAATTAACTTAGGTCACATTTAAAAACTTTAAGCAGTCTTTAGTGGTTTTAGAAGGACATGGCCACTCAAAGCTTACCCAAAAAGCAAAAAGTACTCTCTACCTAAGAGATTACGTGATTTGCAAAGCCTTATCTAGCCCTCTATGCTTTACTCCATAAACAGACAATGACCTTGATAAGTATCTATTAATTTATTCCCAACTTGATATTAGTCAAGATGAAATGCTAGAGTGTATTTATTTTATGGTTTGATGCATTTAATTAATTTATTCTCCAATTGTGTTTGCTATAATCAATAAATTATTTCACTAGTAAATTCTCAACTATACATGATGGCTCTTGGATGAATGAAGAGTTGATTATTTAGCAAAGTTTAAGAATTGACTCTATTCTTATTGGCAAAAATTAAATACAAGTTATTGGGGGAAGCACTCTAGCAAAGTCACACGCCACTTCAAACCCCAAAGTGGCGTAAGTGGAGGGGAGCTTAAACAAAAACCTACCAATCAGCTCTTAACACGTGGGGATTAATTCCCATTGGAGATTTTTGGGTCTTATTATTAATCAATGGTTTATTTATCATTAGAGGCGTTTTCATGTCGCGGCTTGCAGTGAATTTGACAATGAAAACCCCTAAATATTCTAAGTAAAATTTAAGTAAGTGTTGTCCAAAGTACATAAACATAATTAACGATCCCTAATTTCCACAAAGAAAATTTAATGATCCTATCACCTTTTTCTTTTATTTGATGTTGAGAGCATCTCCAATTGCATCAAAGTGAGTAATACTATATGTATTAACAATTCGAGCACGTTATATTTAAATTTGAAAATTTCATATTCAACTAAATGCGTATTATTTGTTATTAGATAACTCAAAATCAAGTCTAATCACTTTATTTATGGTCTTGAAACCTTAACTATAAGTTTTTGAGAATTTTCCTTCAATGCTCAATCATAAATAGAAATAGTGTATGTATTTATGATTTGAACATGTTAAAATTAGAATTTAAAATTTAGATTTGAAAATTTTATATTCAAATTTTAAAGTGTGCAAATAAAATTTTTGAAAAGCAAATGCATTATTTTTTAAACATAAAATTTAAAAAAATCTCAAAACTATTTAAGAAAATGCAAATAAATAGTTATTTTTATATTAAGTTCAATCAAGTCAAGGAACATTTTTATTTTAGACTATATAGGCATTTATGATTAATGGTTGATTAATTATCATTAATCATGTTATGTTCACATGATAGATGAAAAATATTATATGATAATATTAGCATGTTATATCAATATGTAATGTCATTATTCATTATGACAAGTCAACATATCACATAATATAAACTGATAAATAATATTTTAATTCATAAAAATTAATTAATTATTAATTATAAAAATTTATTTAACTCAAAATAAAAATATAAGAGTTTGATTAAATGTAATAAATAAAATAAAAACTCATTTAAATTTTTATGAAACTTTTATAAATATTATACTTTTTTTTAATTAAATAATGCGAAATCACGAATGTTAAAATAACTTCGATATATTTGAAACTTGGGTTCAGAAAATATAACAATATTTAAATTAAATTTACCTTATTCCGAGCGTGACAAGATAGATTTATATATTTTGATCACCGTTCTTTTTATAACTAGTGGAGGATCCTTCAATGGGGCTTAGATTTGGAAATCCTTGCTGCTGCTTTTCAAACTCCCCTTTGTCCTATAACCCTTTTAAGTAATGGAATAAAGCGTTCCATGCATTGGGCAATTCAACGAGGCAGGCTTGTGAAGGAGGAGGAAAGGAGAGCCGCAAAGTTTGATAGCACTAGGAGTATGGAAGTGATTCCTTCTCATTATCACTGTCTAATCATTGTTTATTCCAACGAACCAGTTCAGCTGTTTGAATGGGAAATTTCATGCACCTACCACCCCAAATAACTAGTTAGTGAAGAATAAATCATGTGAGAATAGTCAGTGGTCACCATTTCTAGTAGTTGTTTTGATGAGGACCACGATGATGATAAAGTTAGGTTCGATATAAAAGTACTACAAAAGGGCATATTAGTGGTCTTTGACGAGTGGATAAAATTTGCTTAAAAAGATTTTATTGAAATAAATTGTCGCATATGCACTAGTACGTAAAAAAAAATATATTTATAAATAAATATTTATTATGCAAAAATAATTATTATTTATAAATCTATGAATCATTTTATTTATACTGATGTATGATCTATGACATTCTGGTTCATATAATCGTGCATCGTTCTTGTTATATTGACTCTTTGAATGTACGTATCCGTAAAAATCTACAAAATGCATTAAATATACACTAAGAGAATACGCGTGTTTCAACTCTGAACAGTATGTTCACATTTTATAAATAGAAAAATGCAGGTCTCCTTAATGCTGGTAGAGGCATTGCCATCTAAAGACGGTAGGGAACTCTACACTTTCTGATTGGAAAATGCTTGGTCTTGCGTGAGAAAGATAGAGCTATGGATCAATGATTGGTTAATGAGAAAATGTTGACATGTGTACTTTAACGTATGCTCAAGTGGAAGGACCAAAAAGGAAGAAAAAACAAAAGAATCTGGTACCATATTCCAACTAAGTGCCTGACTCTTCCTATAAATGTGGTTGCTTATGATAAAATGTTCTATGAATGAACAATATGATTTGTCTTTTTCACCTGTCCGAATCATAACTGTACAATGTGGATCTACAAAATTGGAGATGCTGAATTTTTTTCATGCTTGAGCAATCCCCTTTTTCACCAACATGTCATAGACTCTATCCACCTTGCTTGGCTCAACTTTGAACAGGTTGTGAGCATCAGACTTCTTGCCAATATTGCCCTTCATAAGCTCCACCGATAAAGTTTGCAACATGGAGAGATAATGTGAAGGCAGTATTCTGATCTCGCTGCAAAGCTTTTTCTCCTGCACAAAAGGACATTATAGGAGACTGAAAATCTGAAATGGACATTCAGATGAGTACAGACTGCAAATGGTTTCCAATTAAACTTGATGCTACTTTACGTGTCAAATGCATCCATTAAGTTTTGACAGTTATTCAATGACTTAAATGTTGAATCAAGTATCCCGGAGAATGCAAATTGAATTGTAAAAATAACAGCAATCTGATCAGATAATCATGAGAGTGTAAGTGATGTAGAACAAGAAGAGAGGGAGGTATCCTTACAGTATCAGACAATAAATCAGCCCCTATGAATCCAGTAATATCCCAATCATCCAGGGTGGTAGCTCCTCCAATGACAGTTGAAGCTTCTTTACTGATAGGCTGTAAACTAGTGGACCCCCTCATGACACCCTGTGGGCTTCCATGCAATAACACCTTACCACTAGGACCAGCCTGGACACTTTCCCTCAGTCTCTGGGCATTTTCTTCAGCTTCCTTTTTCCTCTTTTGTTCAATAAATTTATTGGCTTCAGCAGCAGTTCGGCAACCAGCAGCTCGAGCTTCCTGCACTGAAAAATTTAACTGAGTACAGAGTATTTATGATGCATATATAGATGAATGCAGATGTGCAAAATGTGGCTAAAGTCTGTCAAGATAAATGCTCCAAATTTTAGATGCTTCAATAGATGTATCTGAAGCAAAATGTTTCAGCCCTAAAGGAAGGAAATCCTTATCGAATTGAACCATTTGAATATGAAGAAATATAACAGCCTAATTAAAGGATGAAACCCAGCACCAAATTGAAGGCATATCGACTTCTAAGTTCTAATATTTGGCACCACCCTCCAGGAATAGAAAAAATGTAATTATAGTTCCATGGAAACCTAATTTACATTTTGTGGGAGTCTACACTAGTTCATTGTTTAACAGAGCTCGAGCAATTGAAAAATATTTTGCATGAAAGCAGCAAATAAGGCAGACAAAGTCAGCATAAGGCACGCATTTAACCTGAAGGTCTTGTATTCTTTTGACAATCCGATGTTCCTCTATGACACTCTTAAGCAACTCTTCATGCTCTTCCTTTGAGTGGAAGCGCATAAAGACCTTGTAACGCTGATATATTTCCTTCTCCTCGGGTGAGAGGTTTCTCTCAAAAGGGTCAGGGTAAAGTAAATTTCGTTCCAATATAAAGTCCTTCCTACGCTTCCTCTCATCAAGCCTGTTAAAAAGTCACCATAGAATAATTCTAAATACCAAAAATGATACAAAAGTAACGATACACAATTCAACACATTTTGGCAAACATGGCATGACATTGAGTACCAGTCCATGGGCCTACGAGTATCTAGTTAAGATAAAATGGTAGAACCCAACTGACAACTAAATGTAAAAGCAGACACATAAGATGTACAACTCAAATGATAAACATAGAATTGAATAAATGAAAGAAAGCAAGCACAAACCAACCAGCCTTGAATGTACTTGGAATGCTCTAAACTGTTTGGATTCAAGACTTAATGTAGAGAAACAAGATTCTGAAATAAAGTTGAAATTCTCACGACATTGTAGGAGAGTTCTATCAAGTGAACGCATTGGTGCATGAAGCTGAAAACTCACATGCTATGGACTAGAGTTTTACACTCCTTAGGGCAGCTTCAGCTGGTTTTCAAACCAGAGGTTTAGGTGATTAGATAAATTGCTTCAATCCACCGACAGACAGTGGCATATACTTTTTCGAGGATCAGCACTTAAGAGCATTCATAATAATTAGGAACAAAGACATCATTTCTTAAAGGACTCCATTATTTTCACATTGACTACGCCTACAACCCACTTTCTACATTTCCGTCTTAGATCCCTTACAGTACTGAAAAATGCTGATTGGTCAACAACCTTTGCCATGTCAACATTGTTTACAACATGAATACACATTTTAAGTAGAAAAATACCTTTTTGAGTAGATACGTAGCACACGCAACTTCAATTCATGCTCGGGCTTGGTGTCAGTATCCTTAAATTCCATATCTGCCAATAACTGCTCTGCATCATTATCATATTCAATCTCAAACTCCTGCCTCTTGAAATTATAGCCACTGAGCTCTGTCATAGAAGGTTCCTCGTCAGTGGAAACCCTAAGTTTTTTCTCACCAATGCTCCTGTCTGCTTGAGGTTCTAAGAACAAGGTTTAAAAAAAACATAGTATTGAGTACTTGAAAAAAAATCCATGGAACATGATAAACAACATAATACATCATACTAATCACCAAAAATCAAAAAGGAAAGGAAAAGGAAAGAAAGGGCTCTCTACTAAACAAACTCTGACTCATTCTAACTCATGTTACAGATAGAAAAGTAATTAATTAGCATTTGCCTCATAAAGTATGACTGGGAGCATTACAGTCCAAAGCCTCAGAATAAGTCTCCATTCTCAATACTTATAAACTAAGTATCAGCACCTTCAAGGTGGCCTAGTCAATGACTTCATGCAGAATGTAAATCCACGAGCAACAGTCATGATGCTCAATAAAATGAGAGAGAATGTATACCTTCTAGTTTAATGCCATCTTTACTCTGGGCCAAGTTTGTCTTTTTACCAGAACCTTGAAATGAGTTACCACTGCTTGAATCTATATGGGACCCTACCTCTGATGTCAAAGAAAATGTATTAACTTTATACAAGCCAATATTGCCACCAATTCATGCCTTAAGAGAGAGAGAGAGAAAAAAAAAACTGTCTCAAAATTGCCAATGTCATACCTCCAGTTAAGCTAGATGATGATTGATAAGCTGGATCATCCTTTCTGGGTGCGTCATATCTGATCAAGCACAGCAGGAGAAGAGTAAATAAATATCCAAAAATAAAGTAAAATTGAAGGAAAAAAAGGACAGCACAGGGAAGATTACTTGACTTTTGCAGCAACGGGAGACTCTTCTTTCAGGGTATGCTCACCATGTGCAGTGAACTCTGCAGAAATAAACATAGCAATCTCATTTCACAAAAGCACACGTAAAAACTAGGACTCTCAGAAACCAAAGATATCAGACAAGAATATTGAGAATCTGCAGATTACCCATATTCCCCAGAAAAAAGGAAAAAAAAAAAAAGGCCACGGTGGGATGGAAAACAGCCATAAAATCATGTCAATACAACACATCAGTGACAGGAGAATTACTTGAAAAGGTTTTTTCTAACCTTTTCTAACTTGACCATTCCCTTTAGCCATAGCAAGGAGTTCCTCTCTGCTCTTTCCCATAACATGAGACAAGTCCTAAGAAAATAACCATGGAATATCATTGTTATTACTAGGAAATTGCATGTTTATTTATGTGCTTCTGTGCATTTGCATGTTCTTATGTGGGTTATGTCTTCAAAGCCAAGATTATGGCACAAGTCTTACCGGGAGAGGAAAGCACGGAGAGTTCATGTATATAGCATTATAGTGATCAATACATTGCGATTTGCTCTTGGTTCCAACATGTTCTGCAACTTCAGTCCAATTCCCAAATCCATACATTTCAATTCCCTGAAATAAAGACATCCACCCTCTAACCATCAAATCCAATGGAATGCAGAATCAGGAGCAATACAAGCAGCATTTACCGGATATATTGATCAATCAATAAAAAATTATGCCTCAAAAATGCAGCGATTATAGCGTATAGGAAGACCTCAAGAAGTAATATCTCCTCATCTGCATTCCAGTCTGGACAAATAAGAGGGAAAGACAAATTGTCCTGCATGGAAGAAAATGATTAATATATGCTCATAACATGTCTACCAAACCAATAGCAAAAGGGACAAAACTATGCTTGAAATCATTCATCTTGAGACTTGCTGAAGGAAAGATGATGAAAAAATGATAGCATTAATGAAACAATTAGTAGAGAAATTTACAGGTGGTCATCACCCATTTATGTCCCACCAAAGTGAGATTTTCAGGCAAGGTGAATAAAAGAATTTTCCACCATTACACAAAAAAGGAGAGAGGGTGGGGGATGCAGTTGTGACACACATATGAAATCTATGGTTTGAACTTCAGCTGAAAATGCCATTGGTAGTAAACAGAAAACTAATCTGTTCTTAACTCGCTTATAATCTGTAACCATGTTTCTTTGACTTCTTTTCAAGTGCTCTAGTATGCTATACTCATTTACCTGTGTGGGACTCTTTTAAAAAAAAATCAAACCTCAAATTAATTTCCATTTCCATGCATTTACAGCCCAAGCACACCTTCATACTTCAATCTAGAGGTATATAGACAGAAGTGTTGACAAAGAACCAGCTCCAATATCTGCCAAAGAGAGACTTCATTATCTCTTCCACCCTGCACTTGTGTCTGAAAACCAGATGACTATACTTTCTAGTCTAAAATGACTTAAAATTTACTAAAACAGGATGCTCACATTGCTTATTTTTTCCTGACAATTGAACAAGCAAGCCTGGACAGAGACTTGCACTTCGATGGTAACCCTTTGTGACCAAGCAAATGACGTGAAGCACATGATTGTAAATCTTTGATGATTTAGCTTATTAAAGTGAACCTTCTGCCACCAAGCAGATGCCAAAATGTTCAATGGAGATTAGACATCTTCTGATGATTAACATCTGTTTTGCAAAGCAAGTTCTAGTTGATTTATGCATTATACACATTTAATGCTTTTATTTTATGTCAAAATAAACAGGAATACAGATAAACAGTTCTTATAACATCTATTTATCAATGAATGTCCACAGTTTCATTTACTATTTCTTCCAAAAAAAAAAGTCTCCATTTATTCAAATTACATCACTTCTCTGTATTATAGAGCTAACAACTTGCTCAAATAAAAAATGAAAGGCTGGAAATATTTCAAAGAAAAAGATTCCTTTGTTCTGATCCTAAATTTTGTATATACTCCCCAAGCAGGACGAGACGAAACAGCACGTTTCAGATTTCAGATAAGACTGATAGCAAACAATCTTAATTGGAGCTAACTATCTGCAATCATGCAATGACCATCAATTGCTAAAATGACAATGGAAAAAGTAACTCTAAAGACGGGAACTAACCATAACCCTGTATGGATGATTGCCCTTGTGAGGGGTAACCTCAGCTCCAACAGAAAAACACTCCACACAAAGGTCAAAATCTGGACAAACTGCACATTTAATCCGAACCATTCCAGAAATATCCTTGTTGCAATAATTACAGTGATATAGAGCTGGCCCTTTCGCTTCATTAGCTACATGTCCAACACCTTATTGAAAGAAATCGAATCAGTGGAGAAGAACAAGATTAGAAGAGCCACATTTACATCCTTGTAAATAAGTTCATAACTTCTACCACTAAAACAGAAAGTAAGATTTCAAAACTAAAACGAGCAAAAGCAACCGAGTAGATAAACCAGTAGCATTTTATTTTTTATAAACAACTTTACGGACAATTAGGGTTCCATTTGAGTGTTGCTTTTGTTGCCTGATTTCCTGTTATTTAATATTTCCAAAAATTGTTAAAAAAGTAAAGTAAAATTACGTTTGTTTAACAACAAGCAAATACTAAAACAATTGAACGGAGCCCAAATTATCCGATACCCGAAGGTGGAAGCTCTAGATTCTCGACGCCACCATACACAGTCCTTTTCCTTTTGGATCTACTGGAACAATCGAAATCAAAATACAATTTAAAAACCCAAAAAGGGGGGAAAATTTGAAATTAAAATTTATTGAGACAAGAATTGAAATTTAAACAAAATTAAAAAGAAACCTTTGATTGAGATCATCTTCAGTGGAGCGAGAGACTGTCCGCGACCGACCCATGCCTTCAATTCACCTGATTCCACCAAAGAGTAACTACCCAAAAACGCTAAATTGCTCGAAACAGAGAATCAAGAAACTATAAATATCATCATAGATTTCAAAAAAACAAAAAAAGTAGTGAGCTTTTAACGGTAACTGCTTACTGAGGAAGAGCAAAGCGAGGCAGTAAGGAGCGAGAAGTTGGAGAAACTCAAACTTTTTGACCCGAACCCAGAAGTTGTATTATTTTCCCGTTTGATGCTCCTAACTTTAAATTGCTTCGATTGAATCCTCTATTCTATGAAGATGTCATCAATTGATTCCTTTGATTTTTTAAGTTTTTTAAAATTATAAAATTTCACGTGTCTCATTCATAATAATAATTACTTTCACTCTCGTGATTTATTTAAGACACCTGATGTCACTTTGAAGGCAACTCTAATATCACTTTATCACAAAAAAGTATTGTAAAAAATCAATCACTTATTAACTCAAAATTCTTCTTTTATCTATTTGATATGAAATATCATAACATAAACACATGTGTATATGGTTTTGAATTTTTGAAGTTTTGATTAGGAGATTTAAGCATTTTATATGTAACAATTGTTAGTTCATTTTTTTAAATAATTTTTTGTTATTTTTATTTTAAAATGTTATTAATGTAATGTCGATTCAAATAAAATCATGACAATTCTTACTAGAAAAACGTTTTCATTTTCATTTCATGGGATGGTTCAATTCAATTTAAATTGCAGTGGTAAAATTTCTTGATGGTTGAGTTCGATTTCAATTTTTTAAAGTCACACTTTCCATTTTGCTCTAATTTGGGTTCATTCTTATTTTATTATATTATACTCTCATGGGGCTCCATCTTATTTCAAATGAAATTACCGGGCAAGGTAGTATCATCAAATATGGCTAAAACTTATTAGGCTTATGTTGGAGACAAATAGATTACAAAAACCAATAACATGATAAACCATTCTTCAGTACAACTTGCCATGGATAGCCAAAAAAGAGCAAGATGAGGCATAATTCAGAAAAAATATTGTAGAACACAAGGAAGAGAAATATAAAATAACACAAAAAAGGGAAAAATAAAACACTTTCCATGTAGAAATTGTGGAGGAGATATGCTCTTATCAAGAAAAAAAGGAAAGGAAATCTGCTTAGAAATATTTACACAATATATATATATATATATATATATATATATTAAAAGTGGGCTAAACAAGGCGAGCAAAGTGAAGAACGTCCTGAAAGTCCAAACGATGGCGGAGGAAAACAAGGCCAACAAAGCTCATGTTCTTATCCTTCCGTATCCAGGCCAAGGCCACATGAACCCTATGCTTCAGTTCGCCAAACGCTTAGTCTCCAAGGGCGTCAAAGCCACAATGGTAACCACCATCTTCCTCTCCAACTCCATTCTTTCTGACCCAACCAGCTCTATTGATCTCCAGTCAATCTCTGATGGCTTCGACGAAGGTGGATTTGCTCAGGCCGGGAGCCCTGATGCTTACCTGTCAACTTTCCGGTCAGTAGGCTCTCAAAGTCTGGCAAGTTTAATCAAGAAACTTGGTGATACTGATTTTCCACTTGATGCCATTATCTATGATTCATTTCTGCCTTGGGCACTTGATGTTGCAAGGCAGTTTGGGTTACTCGGAGCAGTGTTTTTCACGCAGTCTTGTGCTGTTAACAGCATAAATTATCATGTGAGCGAGGGGCTTCTTAAGCTGCCACTTGAAGGACCTAATGTTTCCCTTCCTGGATTACCTCTATATAAAGTTTCCGAGCTGCCATCTGTAGTGTATCTTTATGGATCATACCCGGCCTGGTTTGATGTGATCGTGAATCAATTCTCCAATGTTGATGCAGCTGATTGGGTTCTGGTAAACACATTTTACGAATTGGAGAAAGAGGTACCCTTATCTTCTTACAGCCTGGTTGACTTTTTTTTAATGTTTCTTAATTTGCGGACATGACAGATGGAAAGAAATTATTGCGTTGTCTTTTTTTTTTTCAGGTTGTAGATTGGATGTCAGAAATCTGGAAGCTAGGGACAGTAGGTCCAACCATTCCATCCATGCACTTGGACAGAAGGCTAGAAGGTAACAATGACTATGGCATGAATCTCTTCAACCCAAACACTGACACTTGCATGAATTGGCTAAATGGCAAGCCAAATGGTTCAGTGGTCTATGTCTCATTTGGGAGCTTGGCAGAACTAGGAGTCGAAGAAATGGCAGAGATAGCTTGGGGTTTGAAAGTAAGCAATTGCTACTTCTTGTGGGTAGTGAGGGAATCAGAAGAGACCAAGCTGCCAAATAATTTCAAAGAGGAGACTGGGGAGAAGGGTTTGATGGTGGCATGGTGCCCTCAGTTGGACGTGCTGGCACATGACTCGGTGGGATGCTTTCTTACTCATTGTGGCTATAATTCTGTTCTTGAAGCATTGTGTTTAGGGGTTCCAATGCTGGGAATGCCGCAATGGGCTGACCAAGCCACAAATGCAAAGCACGTTGAAGAGATTTGGGGAATTGGAATTAGAGCCTTCCATGATGAGAAAGGTATTGTGAGAGGAGAGATTATACAACAGTGCATAAAGGAACTAATGGAAGGAGAAAGGGGCAAAGAGGTTAAGGAAAATGCAAACAAGTGGAAGAATTTGGCTAGAGACGCAACTGATGAAGGTGGCAGTTCAGATAAGAACATTGATGAATTTGTGGCAAAACTACTCGATGCCTAGCAAGTTTTTCTGTCGTTACTTTTCTTTTTCAGTTATAATGAACAATTAAAGCATAATTAATTTCTGCTTCATTATAGATGCCTAGCTAGTATTCCTATGGAACAGAAATCCCCTGCCCATCGCGTGTTGGAGTTTGAAGGGATAAGGCGTTCTCCAATTTGCTCCCTGGCTTCTTCTTTAAATACACTATTTTTCTCTATCTTTTCTATGCAAGAAAAGATTCTGCAAGGATAACATCATTACCAGTCAAACTTGTATCCATGCAGCAAAGATATTCTGCAAGGATAGTCTTTGTAGAAGTAGCTAAGCATCCAAATAAGGCAGCAAAAAACGCCTAACATGTTAAAGCTAAGTTCTGCAATAGCCATTCAAAAGGAAGAAAGAAAAAGAAAAATCAAGGTTCTGTTATAGATGTTGAAAAATAGTGTATTTCATAAGATTTAAATATATCATATTGTTAAGATACATAAAAGGTGAATGCCTTATATATAAAAACCCATTATAAACTTGTTACAAGTAAGGAAAATGGAGTGAGCTCATGCGCACACAAGATTGGGCCAGACTTAGAGAAATTTTAGATTTCTCTCCCTACGCTTGAATATACACAAGATTGGCTATAATTCGATTTCATATGCCAAACCGTTTTCAGATATTTTCAAAATAAAAATCTTGATGGTAAAAACTTCAAAAGGTGGCAAGAAAAGATTTTTTCAATCCTTGGTGTTCATGAGGTGGCTTTTGCACTAATTAATTCCAATCCAAATGATGTCAAGATGCTAGAACTATGGATGCACGTAAATAAGGTATGCAGGCATACAATCATTAACACACTTTCTAATGAGTTGTTTGATGTATACAATCTTTATAAAGAAGAAAAGCAAATATGGGAGTCAATGATAGCCAAATACACTACTGAAGATGTTGGGAAACAGAAGTTCGTGATGGGCAACTTCTGTCACTGAAAGATGACAAATGACAAAGACATCAAGAGTCAGATCAATGAATACCACAAGCTAGTGGATGATTTGAAGGTTGAAAAAATTAACTTGCAAGAAGAGGTCGTTGTTGGGTTGCTGATTAAGAAGTTGCCAGAATTTTGGAATGGATACAAGCAACAACTGAAGCACAAGTAAAAGCAGTTGTCACTTGTAGATTTGATTATACACATCATCATTGAAGACACAACTCGAAGGGAGATTAAGACCTCCAAAGCTAAGAAAGTTGCAACTAAAGCCAATATGGTACAAGGTATAACTCAGCGTCAATAAAGGTACCCTTACAAACCTGATCGCAAACCCAAAACTCCTCATCCCACCTTCAAAAAGAATGGTAGTTGTTTTGTTTGTGGAAAGCTAAGGCATCATGCAACAAAATACAGGAAAAGAGCAAAAGGAAATGACAAACCTGTTAATCCAAGAGTCAACTTGGTCAAAGCAGATGAATTTGATGATGTAATTGCTGCAGTCATTTCACAGGATAATGTGGTGGCTAGTGTGAAGGAATGGGTGGTGGACTCAGGTGCTACCAAGCATATTTGTGCAAACAAAAGTACCTTTACCTCCTATATTCCAATAAAGGAAGGAAAAGAGATAATAGACCTTGGTGATTCTCGAACTGTTCAAGTTTTTGGTAAAGGAAAAGTCCTTCTCAAGCCGACATTTGGTAAGACCCTAGCTTTAAATGATGTTCTTCATGTTCCTAATATAAGGGCAAACCTGGTATTTGTGTCCTCATTAGGCAAGGTTAGGGTGAAAGTGTCATTCGAATTTGACAAGATCATAATGATAAAAAATAATGTGTTTGTGGGTAAGGGTTATTGTAATCAGAGACTCTTTGTACTTAACATTTATAATGTTCTGAATGAAAATGCTAATTCTTCCGCTTACATGATTAACTCTATTAATTTATTGCACGGTAGACTAAAACATGTTAGCATTTCCTACATTTAAAAAATGCAATCACTTGGTTTAATTTCTAGTATTAAAAATGGATGATTTAATAAGTGTGAGATATGTGCTGAAATGAAATCAACTAAGAAAACTTGTGTTTCAGTAAATAGAGAATCTGAATTATTAAATTTAATACATACTGACTTAGGAAATCTAAAATAAACTATGACTAAAGGTGGCAAGCAATGCTATGTTACATTTATTGATGATTATTCTAGATTTACTAAAATTTATTTACTTAGGCATAAAGATGAAGTTTTTAACATGTTTGTTAAATATAAAGATGAGGCAAAAAATTTACTAAATGAAAAGACAAAAAGAGTTAGATCAGATAGAGGGAGTAAATATATACCGACTAATGATATTTGTGACAAAAAGGGAATAATTCATGAAATTATTTCTCCATATTCTCTTAAATTAAATGATATAGCTGAAAAAAAAATAGAACATTAAAAAATATGATGAACTCTATGCTTGTTAGTTTTAATGTACATGAAAATTTATGAGGTGAAGCTTTATTATCTGCATGTCATAATCAATATAGAATACCTTATAAGAAAATTGATAAGACACCTTATGAATTATGGAAAGATTATTCTCCTAATTTAAAATATTTGAAAGTGTGGAAGTGTCTAGCTAAGATAATACTTCCTGAATTTAAGAAGAGAAAAATTGATTCTAAGATATCTGATTGTATGTTTATTGGTTATGCTGAACATAGTGCTGCATATAGATTCTTGTATTAAAAAGTGATGTTCTTGATTATAATACAATTGTTGAAACAAAAAATGCTGAATTTTTTGAACATATTTTTGCTTTAAGGACTTATACAATTGCTCATGCACTCTTTAATAAAAATGATTTTGACAAACAAAATGATGATTTGAAAAGGAATAAAAGACCAAAGAAAGAAAAAAAATTTTATAATGATTTTTATTCTTATCTTGTAGATAATAAACCTTTAACCTATACTGATTCAATTTCTTCTAAAGAAAGTTCATTTTAGAAAGAAATCATACAAAATGAAATTGATTCGATTTTACAAAATCAAACTTGGGAATTTATTGATTTACCACTTAGAGCCAAACCAATTGGTTGCAGGATTTTTAAAATAAATTTAATCCTGATGGTTTCATTGATAAATACAAAGCTAGATTAGTTGCAAATGGTTTTATTCAAAATTAATATATTGACTATTTTGATACTTTTGCTCTAGTAATAAGAATTGCATCAATTCATATTTTATTTGCGTTAGCTTCAATTTACAAACTTGTTGTTCATCAAATAAATGTAAAAACTGCTTTTTAAATGGTGATTTAGAATAAAAAATTTATATGGCACAACTCGAGGGATGTGTTTTCCTGGTCAATAAAACAAAGTTTGTAAATTGATTAAATCATTATATGGCTTGAAACAAGTACCAAAATAATGGCATAAGAAATTTGATCAAGTTATTGCTAGTAATAGATTTTTCACTGTTAATGTTGATAAATGTGTGTACACAAAAACTGTTGATAGTGAACGTGTGATTATTAGTTTATATGTTGATAATATGCTTATTTTTGGTACATGCATTGATGTGGTCAATAAAACAAAATGTTTTTTGGCTTCTAAATTTACTATGAAAGATATGAGAGAAGCTAAAGTTATTTTGGGTATTAAAATCATAAGATGTAATACTGGCTTAATGTTAACACAAGAGTATTATGTTGAGAGGTTACTTAAAAAGTTTAGACATTTGGATGTCACACTTGTGAGTACTCTTTATGATAGTAATATCCAATTAAAGAAAAATAGAAGTGATAGTGTAGCTCAGTAAGAATATGCACAAATTATTAAGAGTCTGATGCATTTGATAAATTACACTCAACTAGACATAGTTTATATTTGTGTGTAGATTAAACAAATATGCAAAAAGTCCTAATAAAGATCATTGAAATACGTTGAGCAGGGTGATGAAATATTTGAAAGGTACCATAAACTATGGTATTTTATATAATAGATTTTTCATTGTATTAGAAGGATATAATGATACTAACTGAATCTTAGATTCAAATGAGATGAAATCCACAAATGGTTATGTATTCACCCTCAGTAGGGGTGCTATAACTTAGAAATCAGTCAAACAAACAAAAATTGTTAAATTTACAATAGAGTCAGAATTTGTAGTTTTAGAGTTGGTTAGCAATAAGGCTAGGTGGTTGAGAAACTTCTTGGCAGATATTCCGTTGGGAATGAAACCAACACCTTTTATGTTTATGCATTGTGATTGCCAAGCGCCAATAGCCATTGCAAAGAATAAAACTTTCAATGGTAAACATAGACACATTCATTCATTTGAGACATGATGTAGTAAAGTAGCTGCTTAGATATGAAATTATATCCATTAATTATGTGAAGTCAGAGTTGAATTTGGCCAATCCTCTGACTAAACCCTTGAGAAGAAAATTAATTAATGCTACATTGAGGGGAACGGGATTTAAGCCAAATGAGAAAATCAACAAATAATGGTAACCCAACCTATGTAATTGTAGATCCATGACTTAGATTTATACAGGTAATAACAAGTTATTTATTAATAAATTGATGCACTATTAAAATTATTGTCCCTCCTATGGTGTTTGAATAGTATAAAATTGCAATGTAAGGAGGTTGAATTAAACTCTTAATGAATTTCATATCCTTTATGGTAGTGTATTATACTACAGTATATACTTGATGGAATCAACCTATATAAGTATGGAGTGGGGTCGCTCTTATGAGAATTGTGACAAATTCTCTAGAGAACTTATGAATAACAAGGCATGTGTATGGCCTATTCACGAAAAATTGTATTGAACATCAGAAATTGTGAAGGTGTAATGTGATTGATGAAACTATATTTCACATAAAGAATTTTGGTTCATATAAGTTACAAACTTCATCAAAATTCTATGACTTATGTTTCATTTTTTCTAAGAGTGGTTCATAGCTTAAAAAGCACCAATCATGATGCATTACACTCAAATGAAATTTGACAACAAAACTTCTTATAAAACCTTACGAAATATGTGGGGATTGTTGAAAAATAATGTATTTCATAGGTTCAAACATCCCACATTGTCAAGATACTGAAAGGTGAATATCTTAATATATAAAAACTCATTATGAGCTTGTTGCAAGCAAGGAAAACGGAGTGAACTCACTACACAAAAGTTTGGACTAGACTTTGAAAAATTTCAGATTTCTCCCACTGCATATGAATATACACGGGTTGTATTCAAGTGAATTTTTGTACTTTGTCCTTAAAAACAGTAATACTACGTCTCAAACATTTACTGTTTTTACTTATTTTATTTTATGTTCCTTCTTATATTTTTTCTAACAATAGATGTGAACAGTATTCCTCTTACAATAGGAACCAAAGAGGCCTAAATTAGCCAGTCAAAAATACTTTCTCCGAACCAACCACTGTAAAACAAGTGGGGTTGCAGGAGTGAATGCCTCTGCACAAAAGAAACTAGGATGTAGCCTAAGCTGACGATTCCCAACACTTTGGTCATACAGAACACAAAAGACATGGGAAGTATCCGTTTCCAGCAATCTCCAGCATCAACAACTACTTAGAGGTTTAAGCTTTAGCACTTTGATTAACAGATATGCTCCAATTGATGAGCATGTGAAGTGAACGCATGATACTAATAGAGGAAATCTGAAATCCAATTTATGAAAGATCCATTTGTTGATGATAATCACAGTGACATTAAAACCCACAATTGGAGAATTACAAGCAAAGACTGAAAACTCTCCATTGCAACAATATCCCATCCTCCAATCTCTCTCCCCTCCCTCTCTAGACAAAAACCCCACAATTCCCAAAAACCCAGATCACCAAATTCAAAATCCAGAACTAAAAACCAAACAAAAATGGAAAAACAAAAACCCACCTCTAAAATTTTGATTTTAGGGTGTTGAACTGGTAGCTTAATTATATAAATACAGAGAGAAAAAAAAAACCTAAAAAGAGAAAACCTACGGCCTTACCCCTTCAAATGCCGTCAGTTAACACCTTTTATCCAATTAAAAAACTGCAGCACATGAAGGACACATGGTGTGATTATATTCACTAATTTTGTTTCTCGATTATGGTGAACAATTAAAGCATAATTAATTTTACTTCATCATAAATCTTGTGCTCAAGGACATGTTCAATGAACAATGGGAGAATACTTCATAATTGGATTGAAATGTGATTTTTTGAGTTATGTTGTAAGGTGGGTTTCTCTGGGTATATGCTTTTATTTTATTAAATTAAAATTTTGAAAATTTGTTTGGTGAAATTTTAAAAAATAAAGTAAAAACTTACCAATTTAGTTGAGATGATGGATCAAATTCACTTCAAATTAAAACAGAAGTCAACATATTAAAAGAGCAGCATAGTCATAGACATTTTGTAAAGGTGATACTGGTTCTAATTTAACTAATCCTTCTACACAGTGTAACACCATCACCGATTGAAACTTGGGAAACCTCCATGCAGGGATCGGAAGCTAAGTTCATATTGAAATCCAACATGGCCTTTCGTGAAGCCCTGGCACTCTCCGGAACATCTGCTTCTTCTTGAGTAAGAAAACCAAGCCATAATGTGTTATCATAAGCTACCACACCACCAATCTTCACAAGTTTCTTTATATGTTCATGATATTTCATGTAACTGGTTTTGTCAGCATCCACGAAAACAAAGTCGAACTCTGGTTTTTGCTTCTCCTGCAACAAAAGAATTGTAATCATCAGCATGCAGAAAATTGAGATCTGAAATATTCTCTTTCTTATATGGCAGCTTACATCGGGTTGATATTAGAGAACTTACATTGCTCGACATTTCGTTTAGAACCTCCATAGCATCTGACTCGATAAAATTGATCTTATGCTCCATGCCTGCTTTCTTAATGAATGGCAGCCCCACTTCAAAGAACTCCCTGCTCGTGTCTATTGCTGTTATCTGAATGAGAAAAAGAGAGAGACAGTGAAATTGCTAGATTCATGTTGATCACAAGAATATTGAAAGTTTTGCAACTCAAAAGAACTAAGATTAACATCTTAGTATTTAACTCATTAATTAGTGTATGATTTTTTATGTAAAAAGCAGAGTTTCAATCCCTTTCTCTTAATTATTGAAAAAAAAACTGAGATTGGGGCAAAACCAATATTTTGATATACCCAAATTCTAAGATCAGATTTGATATTTAGTCAGTATAAGGGTTTATGGGAATAATTAAGGTACTTTGAGTAGAATTTGTAGATTGCAAAGTACAATGTATATGATGATCGAAATCAGTCTCGACTCAAGATGTATTGGCAATTTACATACACTGGCAGCTTGTCAATTGCAAGTTTCATTTGCTGCAAATCCAATTCAGCACACCAAAAATGATAACAGAAAAACAATGTGATCATCAATTGAAATCATTGTTCTAATTAATTGGTTAAGTAAACACACCTTGCCATCGTCAGGCAATGCAAGGGCCGTTGCAAGCAGAGAGTAGCCTGTGAAAACGCCAATCTCCATTGTCCTCTTGGCATTCATGAGCTTCAAAAGCATCGATATGAACAGTCCCTCGTCTACTGGTACACCCATTACGCATCTGAAAGCTCCCAAAAAAACAACAAAAAAAAAATCCAAATCCCATGTCGTATATACCTTCAAAACTGTTTTCAAAGAGGAAATATCCAACTTACAGGTTAGGATACTTCTGTGCTGTTGCATCTCGTATCCCTTTAAGTTGCTCATGCTCTCTAGGATATGCACTAGTATTCAAGATGTACTGCTTCCATGAAAATGGGTAAATCATAAATGCACTATCAAATATAAAAATTGAGACACTTTTAACATATAATTGGTATATACAGAAAGAATGAGAGACAGAGGAAAGATGGGTTTAGTAACCTTTTTTAGAGCCTCGCTTTTGAGAAGACCTTTAGAAAGAATGTTCATGTTTGCCATTGCAAAGGGTTAATTTGCGGCTTCTATCACTCTCTGTCAGAGGCTCTGCAAAAGGAAAATTTGCCGAAGAAGATGATGAGGGTATGTGTACAAGAATACTCTTCAGCTTAAATAGCAACCAACTCTCTCGTATTTCTCGACGTCGAGGTCACGTGTTGCTCGCTCTTCCAAGAGGCAATTCCGCCACGTATCATGACATGCATGCAAAAATTCCATCGACAATTCAACACTTTTAAAAAGGACCGTACAATATGTACATATTTAAATATAATTAATTAGACTGTGTATAATTTTCTTATTTAAAAAGTAAAATTCAAATTTTCTTCTCAAATCATTTTTATAAAAACAACATTGACATCTAACATTGAAATTTGTATTATTTCAATAATAAAATTTTAATCTTTACATCAAAATTTTCACCAAATTTAATTTATATACATAATAATCATCGAAACTTGGATATTAAATCATTAAATTTATTAACGTGTCAACTTTATTTTAGTTACATAGAGTATATTTTGCTAGCTAACCACTACTTTCGATTATTAATCATTAATTACAGTTGTAAGTATTCAAAATATGTAATCAATTTCATTGACTTGAATATTGAATCATTAAATTTATTGACATGACGACATTATATTAGTTACATCAAGTGTATTTTGCTAGCTAATCACTTCTTTCAATTATTACATTAATTATAGTTGTAAATGTTCAAAATATATAATCAATTAATATAAAAATTCATGTGTCACGTTAAATTATTAAGATTACTCCAATCACTTAATATAACAGTTGAATATTCATATTATTATGATAATGATTATTTTTAATTTAAATGCAATTCATTGGACGGTGCATAATTTTTTTATTTAAAGAGTAAGATTCAAATTTTTTTCTCAAATATTGTTTATAAAAACAACATTGACATCTAACATTGAAATATGTATTATTTCAATAATAAAGTTTTAATCTTTACATCAAAATTTTCACCGAATTTAATTTATATATATAATAATCATCGAACCTAGATATTGAATCATTAAATTTATTGATGTGGTGACTTTATTTTGGTTACATAAAATGTAGTTTGCTAGCTAACCACTACTTTCGATTATTAATCATTAATTATAGTTGTAAGTATTTAAAATATGTAATCAATTTCATTGACTTAAATATTGAATCATTAAATTTATAGACGTGACGACATTATATTAGTTACATCGAGTGTATTTTGCTAGCTAATCATTTCTTTCGATTATTACAGTAATTATAATTGTAAATGTTCAAAATATGTAATCAATTAATATAAAAATTCATGTGCCACGTTAAATGATTAAGATTACTTCAATTACTTAATTTAATAGTCGAATATTCATATTATTATGATAATGATCATTTTTAATTTATTATAGAATAAAATTAAGATTATAATTGAGAGATTAAATCCGTGAAATGTATATGATACATGTAGCAAACTTGAACTTAACCAAAAGGAAAGTCTCCTAATATGAAGAAAGAACGAAAACATTTGTCAAGTCAGTCGTAATTATCAATCGCAATCATCCTCCCCAATTGCAAAGTAACTTCGCTGTCCCTTCCTGGTTCCGAGGACAGAACAAATCGATGTAAAAGTGAATAATTTACGAAGCTAAAGAACAACGTCCTCCACGTGACATTCACTGATTGGTCCCGAAACGACCACACCGCACCAACTAAACAGAAACCAACGGCGAAACAGCATTCCTCTAGACTATCTTTGCCTCTTCGAAAACAAAAGGGAAAAGTGTTATTGTTTTTCCATGAAAGCATATTCCAAACTTCACGCGGTTGAGCAAAGACTTTCCTTCAAGGCCCGTACAATATTCTCCATTTACAGAATTCCCAACTTACCCTTCTCATTCTCTTTGTTAAATATATATATATAAATAGAAGTTTCTCACTGTCAAAATTCTTTGTGGTTCTTATCAGAATTCAGTTATGGTGAAACCAAGTGAGAATGGGTCTCAGTCAATAGCACCTTTTCTAAAGAAAAGTTATGAAATGGTAGATGATGAGGCCACGGATTCAGTAATTTCGTGGAGCCAAAACAGTGATAGTTTTATAATCTGGGATATGACTGAATTTTCAATTCATTTGCTTCCTAAGTACTTCAAGCACAGCAATTTCTCTTCTTTCATCAGGCAACTCAATATTTATGTGAGTCTTTTTTCTTTCTAGTTCTTAATGGGTATTTATTTTCGTTATAAACCATGCCAAAGTTGGGATTTTTTTCGTTGGGTTGGGTTTTGGGTTTTGGAGTTCTCAAACGGGTTTTGATTGTGTTGTATGCGAACTGTTTCTGGGTTTCTTTTTGTTATTATTATATTCCTTTTTGAAGTAATTTTTTGTTATTTTTATGCTGATTATTTGATCAATTGGGTTTTGTTTTCTTGCTTATGACCTTTGTTAACATTGCTTGCTATTGGTTTTGAGATTTGTTTCTTGCTTGTGAGAGCTTGGTTGTGTGTTCAAGTTGCAGTCTTGGATGTTATGTTTTTAAGTAGTGGGAACTCAAGTTTTTAAGTGTAAATTTGTAGAGGTATCTTGCTGGTTTTCAATTTCTACTTTAGTGGTGGAAAGAAATTTTTGCTTGCTGTATTTCTAGGTGAACCTTTGCTCAATTATGCTGTAATGGTGAGGGAGTATCAGTTTGAACTGTGCGAAAAAGCAAAAGAATTTACTGGCCGGACAAATTTTTCGTCTTTATTACCTTCTTTATTTGTAATGTTGTGCCAAAGATAGTCCTACAGTTTTGCTAGATAGCTGTTTTCATTTTCACGGGATGGTGCTGTTCAATTTATATTGCCCTGTAAAGTTTCCTTGACGGTAGCAGGAAAATAGGATAGGAAAGAAAGAAGGTCGCAAGAGGGGGGAAATTATTTGCTCTCAATTCTGAACTTGTATGCCTAGTTTAGGATGAAAGGGGAAAAGAGCTAGTTGATGTCAGTAGTCTAGGGAACTCAACAATTGCTTTACTGTATGCAGTTTTCTACTGTTTTTTTTTTTTAAACTTTTTTTTGGCTAAATGTTTGAAAGAATGCAGACAAAACACTCACACACCTAAGTCAGATTCACAAGTTCCTAGAGTGATAATGTTTAGAGAAAATGATAATGAAGCATAGTCCACAATATGCATTTCTCTGTATTGATACTTCTAGGTTTTCTAACTTAAAAAGGGTAGAAAAAAGGAAAATAACTAATTATTTTCTATTATTAGGGCACTATTAGTAAGAATGAAATGAACGCAATCTTTCTATGCTAGGTTCAAATCTATTAGAGACACTATACTGATTAGCAGTAGCTAAATTTGGTAACCCTTTGAATCTAGTGAAAATTGTTGGTTGTGTGTGGTGCCATTTGTGGTTACTCTCACAGTTGTAAGAATAAGCAACATCTAAATGTTGTCTAATATCTGTTCAGTTATCTGGCGCTGTGTCTTAGCACCTAGGTGCACACCCTAGCAACACTGAATGTAATAATTAATTCATTGAAGTTGTCATATCTTTCAATGATTTATTGTTTCTTGCTTATTTAGGAAGTACTCATTAGGAATTTCTGCAAGTTTGTTGGACCTTTTCCATTGTACTTTGTTGCGAGTGGGTGGGAAGAGAGGCAGAAGCAAATGCTTAAATATATGTGGCCTTTTTCTACTAGAATTTAGGTTGACATTGTCTTGGTCTTTGTTTTTTGTTTTTTTTTTGGGTTTCTCCATCATTGTTCAATGTTCCATTGTTTGATAAACGATCCCTTTATATCTGTACCATCATGAAGTATTAAAGATATGAATTTCAATAGCCTACTGTACTCTGCATGCTATGATTATTCTTTCTTGGGGTGCCCTTTCATTAGTTAATATATAGAATTTGCATCTGTGTTTTCTTTCATACATAATGTGCAAAAATAGTTGCTATTGTAATAGAAGTTTCTCACTAGTTCAGGCATCTACTAGGGCATTATTCTAACAACTGCTGCCAAAATAGTTGTGCTGTTTGATTGCAATTTAGCTGGCTAGGGCATTAATTAGATATTTCAAGTAGTTTCAAATTACATGAATTGCCAAATTTAAATGTCTGATGCTGAGCCTAAACAAAGTAGGTAGCTTAGTTGTATCTGATGCATGAGCCTATACGGTAAAATTTGATATTCTTAGTGGGAGATTGGCTACTTCACTTGAGCTATCTTGGACATTAAACAATTGCAGGTATGGTTATGAACCTATTGTAGCTCTTGTAATTTCTGCGAACCAAAAGAGGACTATACTAATTGAGTAATAAATAGAAAATCTTATTAATTGTGATAGATTTGCTTATAATAGAATTCTAACAGGAAAATTTTGGTGAGCAAATGTAGCATCTCTGTTTCTGTGAATTGTGCATGTGTGTCTATGTGTGTGCATGGCAATAGAAAGCATTTGTTGGGTGAGTGTGTGTTTGCATGGGTGTTCTGTTTCGACTGTTAACCATTGGAGAAGACATTAGTAACCCTTTAAGTTTTTCCAGGGTTTTAGAAAAATTGATACAGATCGTTGGGAGTTTGCAAATGATGGGTTTGTCAGAGGTCAAAAGGACTTGCTGAAGAATATTGCTCGGCGGAAATACTCCCAGGGATCTGAGCAGCGTAAATCATTACAGCAGCAGCCACCACAGCAGCAGGAGAACTTTGTTGGATCATGTGAAAACAATGAAAATGTTGGGCTGTGGAAAGAAGTTGAGAATTTGAAGACTGATAAAAATGCTCTTATGCAGGAGTTGGTTAAACTTAGGCAGCACCAGGAGACTGCAGACAATAAGATGCTCCTCTTGAAGGATCGTCTTCACGGGATGGAGAAAAGTCAGCAGCAGTTGCTGTCATTCTTAGTAATGGCCATGCAAAGTCCAGGCTTTTTGGTCCAACTGATTCAACCAAACGAAAATAATTGGCGCATGGCTGAAGCAAGCAATATGCTAGAACAAGTTCCAGAGGATGGTGAATCAGTGCCTTTTGATCATTTGATAGTAAGGTACCAGCCACCAATCGATGGAACATCAAAGCCGGTACTCACACCAATGGTGGATTCTGAAAATCCTCATGAATCTGATAATTCTTCAGATGCAACAAAAGATTTTTGGATGAATATTGATTTTGTGAAAGTGCTTATGGATGAAAGTCATATACCTTTCATTCCACCAGATTTACAAGATGATGGTGCATGGGAAAAGCTTCTTTTAGCTAATACCTTTGTAGAGAATAATGATGATGGAAATCTAGATAAAGAAGGGCCCGTCAACTCCGGTATGGAAATGGAGGTAACAGGTTCTGGAACCCACTTGGAAAAATCTCGTAATTTTGAACTTCTAATACAAAATATGGGGAAATCGCAAAACCTGGAGATTCAACCACTGGTAAATGGATCACAGTTGGAGAACTATCAGGACTTTGAACTTCTGACAGAACAAATGGGACATTTGACTTCCAAAAGTACTAAACTACAAGGAACTCCTTAGAAAGGTACTAGGAATTTCTCGTGCAGAATGCTTGTCCTGTGATCTCCTCACATTATGTTTTCTCTTAGCCTATATCCAATTTATATGTAAGTTGTTTCTATACATTTCTATTCTTTTCGTTACACCATATCTAAATACATGCAGCATATTCTTCATGAAAGGGCTGCCTAGCAATTTTTACAATTGTAATACAACTAGTGACTGGTGAGAGGATAATATGTGACTGTGTTTGTGCCAAAGTAGCTGTAGCTATCTAAGGAAATTGCCACAAAAGTTGTCATTTTAAACTTGTGGCCTTCTATTCTCCATTGCATACAAGCATGTCAATATAGTTCTGAAGCAGTCTGAGGATTTATTATGATAGAAATTATGTATTTGCTTGAGAATGCTAGTGCTGTTTATGATACCTAATTACCTAGTTAAAAAAAACAATCATAACTACCCTCTTTCTGTATTTTAAGTATAATTTTGTTGCATATGGAAAGTGCTATTAACACAGATTATCACTTGATTTTACCATAACTGAATGGATTCTTGATATGAAAGCTAACTGAGCATGCAAGTGCACACACAACCACATGCAAAGAAACATATATATGATTGTTGACATACACAAATGCATACACTTGCATATGCAAGGACAAATCTGTTGTTCTTAGTGCTGAGATCACTCTCCCTCCCTCTCTCTTTTGGTGTGCACATGGTTGCGTGCATGCTTGTTGATTGCAAAATGGGACCGTTTAGCTTGCTTGTCCTTTCTGCAAAATTCTTGAGACTGGATGAGATTATCCGCGCACTAGTATATTCTAACTTTATAACTTTTGTCGATCACTTTATTACGGATAGGAGATTCCTGACTCTGTCGTATTCAAAAGATGTATCTTCTACTTTATGCATTGATGTTTGCAAAGCCAATTACTCTGATTTTCTCCTGTTGCTTTCGTGAAAGAAATAATTTGACAAGTATTTCCTTTGGTTTGGGTTGAAATAGTAAATAAAAACACAAACACACACAAACCCAAGCAGGCAAGAATTGAGCTATATTGCCAGCAAAAGGAAGGGCATTTCTTCCCCTCCTTGAGTCACTCAGCTAAAGCAGGTAGCTCTGATTGGTGGATCTCACGCCTCGAGGTTTAGATCTCCAAAATCAATGTCATGCCTTTCAAAATTATTGCATTGTTAATCTTTCCAATTGTGAACATGTTGCATTTCATTTCAGCAAGATGATGATTTAGTACCAGTCTGGAGGAGCACTTTGATCGCAACTAATTCACCATAGGTGGCAATAAGAACATGAGGAGAAAAATACCAATCATATCGGATTTAATCTAATTAAGCACATTAAATAGACGAAAACAAATCCAGATAATTCTGTCGTTAAGAACAAACACGAATAAACTTCCGTAAAAAGCAAGATAACTATCTAGTTCATAGATTGGTACGGCCTACGGATGGACAACCTTAGCCAAGCCAAAAGCAGCAGCAGATGCAATGGCACCAATGAAAGCAGTTTGGAAAGCACTTTTAACGGGTTTGTTGTCGGTGAAGTAACCCTTGGCGTAGCCAAAGATCAGGAGTGCTGCTATGGTTAAGATCACTGATGCAGCCACAGCATCCCTAGCTCTTGGAATGAACATATAAGGAAAGAGGGGCACCAATCCACCCAAAATGTAAGCAATAGCAATGGTGAATGCGCTCTGTAATGCTCTTCTTGGGTCTGGCTTCTCTAATCCCAGCTCAAACCTGTATTTACCAGCATTATTTATCAATGGTTGCCTGTATATGTATGTATGTCGATTCCGTTTAAACAATGGGAACACGGAAGCCTGACGGGTTGTGAATGAATCTCACTCCAGAATCAGAAAATTACTTGCTTAACCATCATATCAGTTAAACGCACACAACTTGCGAATGCAAAAGCCATGGAGTAATTGTGAAAGCGACCTGGATGATAAAGATGATGACAATTCATACCACCCCCAAAAGAAAACAAAAAAAAAAGATAGTGATAGTTTAACTGTTTCTACTATTCACTTATAATAAACTTTAAGTCGAATAT
This sequence comes from Theobroma umbraticum, assembly GCF_002168275.2. Classification (NCBI taxonomy): domain Eukaryota; kingdom Viridiplantae; phylum Streptophyta; class Magnoliopsida; order Malvales; family Malvaceae; genus Theobroma; species Theobroma umbraticum. Next base: position 1,334,379 of record NW_018397266.1, read on the forward strand.
GCAGTGTAAATACCCAAGTAAATCTTTCCATTATATAATAATTTAACTTCAATTACAATGGCATTTAGTACTTAGAGAGGAACAAAGGTCCTGAAATCCAAGGTGCCTTTACCTTTCAATAATCCAATGGAGATGAAGAATGAATATTTTAGGATTGGATCAATATGACAATATCGGAAAAGTGTCCCCAAGTTATGAATCTATGTACGAAAAAGGTCGAAATCTCTGAAACCAAGAGAATATTTTGTTTTCCTTAAACAATAAGGCCCAAGTTGCATGCCATTGCCATCAACCCTGTCTCCGGACCACATGGGCTTTGTCTCCATATGGAAAGGGCACCCAGCATTTTATCTGAGGATTTCAAAAGCAAATTTGGCACTTCATTCTGCTTTAGGGCAGTGACAGTGGAGCCACTCAAATTTGTCAAAGTCTAGTAATGTTGACTCTGTGTTCATTCACAGAAAAACAGAACACTTGTTTCGTTTTATGGCTCAGCCCTGAGGCGGTGAAGGCCACCGCACCAAGATTTGTAAGTTTTTAATGTGTGTTTTGACCTAATGATAAGGAGAGAGAATGACTTACTTCATCATGAAATCAAGCCAAGCCCGTGGCCTTTTCCTGAGAGCATTAACGACAGGCGCATATTCATGGGGCTCTATCCCATACTCCGCCAGTATTTCAGCCACCTCCGCCGCCTCTGCATTTTCCAAAACAAACCCATTAATTCGCAAGTTCATGTCATCCTTAACTTAATCAAACAAACCAAAAACGAAATCGAAAGGCTCAAATTTACTTAATTGGTTACCTGTATCAGGCACAGAAAGGATTTCTTCTTCCTCTCTTCTCAACTCCCTAGCATAATGATCGGCTTCACTTTTAGCCGCTAGATACCTGTACACGAAATCATTATGATACAGCCAAACACAGCCCATAAAATCCTACTAACATCTTTATAGTTTACACTTCCTTTTCCTTTGGGAAACTGCGAAATTAATTGCGGTCATTAATGTTGTCAATCTCTTTCCAATGTTCGATTTTCTTTCTCGTATAGTTTCTTAGTAACCAAACGATATCCGTCAATGAAAATATTAAAACACTAAACTATCAGACTAAACCATTGAAATTCTAATAGATACCTACCCGCCAAGTCCCATGGAGATGGCACCAGCGGCAACCTCAGCGATGCCGGCGGTGAGAACAATGGAAGAGGTGGCATTGGCCCCAGACAATCCAGCGGCAAGAGCAAAGGGCACGGTGAGACCGTCGGATACGCCGATGATGATGTCGCGGACGATCTCCCCTGCAGTGAAATGCTTTTCCTTATGCTGATTGAGAAGGCTTTGCTTCTCGGGTTCAATGTTTCCCCTGATGATTTCTTCTCCAGCCATGGCGAAAACCCGCGTGTGTGTGTGTGTGTTTTTTTAACTCTTCTTTTCTTGTTGTTGTTTGGTACCTAACTGAATGATTATGCCAAAATCCAAATGGTAGAAATAAAGGTGAAGAAAAGGCTGTCTTGGTGCGAGTAATAAATTGGAAAACAGACCTTGGTGTGGTTCCTGGTTGGGTGGTCTCACATACAATAATTGTGAAAAATGTCTCTATCTTACGTCAGACAAAAATAAAAGATTTTAAATTCTTTATAAGTGAGTGTATTGTACATCCCTATAAGTACGTTTATGAAAAAGAGAATAATGACCCGTGATAAGTAGTATCAGAGCGAATCGAACTTCGTCTGACTCACGTCAAGCGCTCGGGTCCAAAAGACCTAGGGTAGGTAAAGTGGTCGACTCATTGTCGAAATCAGGTGAAAGAGTGTCACGAGAAAAGTACCTCTATCCCACATTAGACAAAAACAAAAGATCTTAAGTTCTTTATAAATGAGTGTACTGTACATCTCTATAAATGTGACACACACGTGAGGAACAGCAACATAATGGTTTAATCCTTTTAGACTACAAAGATAACATGAACTAATTCATAGTGGTTTGGTCTCAGTACGTGTATTTTTTTACTCAAAAAGTATATGAATCTCTTCTTTTTCAAATAAAAAAAGAAACTAGATTGAAATATAGTTAAAAATTTGTGAAATAGACATTTCTGTATTTTTTTAAGTAAAAAGATTTTCTTTTAGTGCATGTGAAGTGAAAAAGAAATAAGTTTGCTTGAGAAAATTAATTTAAAGGTGGGCATCAATCTTAATAAATAGGAAGTTAATTGAATAATACAATATTATTTTGGTATTTTTAATAATATTTTTTATAATTTTTATAACTGAATTTGTGTTACAAGACTTGTCAATTATATAATAGTGTAAAATTTATTACTAGAGTCACTTGCTATAAGTGTTTGATTCGTCATGATTACTTTTTTTTACAAAGAAATAAAAAATAATATATTTATGTTAAAATAACACTTGAGAATAAAATTTTCATAACATTGTTTAATAAAATTAAAGCATTGTTTTTAGAGTATCTCTAAAAAGCACAAGACATTGAAAAGTTATATTCGTAAAAAATTCGTCCAACAATATGATTTTAAATTCAAACAAAAATAAAAGAAAGAAGATATAATTTGTTTATGATATAATGGAAAATCAATTAACAAATAATGTGTACATCATTCTAACCATCTTATTCGTAATTTATCTGCAAAAACATAATGTGAAAAACGGAAGGACTTGAACTAAGTATAATATATATATTATTTTCTTATTTTAAACTTCAATTCAATTATAATAATGATAAATATAATATAAATTGTTATTCAAATAACCTCGAATCAATTTGAATTAATTTAGACTTATTTCTCATAAAAATTAAATGCAATTATGTCTTTTAAATTTCATAAACTTATTTTTCAAATTGTTCAAATTATGTGAATTTATAAATAATTATAGTTTAATAAGACATGAGATGAAGCTCATTTGTGGAGTTAAGAAACTCCACCAATGGCACTAAGATAATTTTCCTATTAGAGTAAATTAAATTCAAGTCAAAATTTCTTCCACCCTCCTTAATTACCAGTAAAAGTAATTAGAAATCACATGGGATATTGTCTAAGCTTTTTTGGTAATATATATAAGTCATTCATACTTAGCTAGAAGGAAAAAGAAACGTAAAACTTCAAAAATGAAAATGGATATGCCCCGATGCTTCACATCAGAGGGCTACAAAGCTAGAAAGGGAGGGGAAGATCAATACTATTGTTGAGTTATTATTATTTGATAAGCTTAGCCAAGTAATAAGCAGCTGCAGAAGCAAAAGCTCCAATGAAGGCAGTTTGAATAGCACTCTTGAAAGTATTACTGCCTGTAAAGTAGCCTTTGGCTAAGCCGAAAATCATTAATGCAATTATCGTCAAAACAATGGAAGCTACCAAAGCCTCTCCAGCAACTGGAAAGACCAAGTATGGCAATAATGGCATCGATCCTCCCACCACGTAGGATGTAGCAATTGTTAACCCACTTATTAATCCTCTTAGGGGATCTGGTTTTTCCAATCCAAGCTCGAACCTGCAATTTTTTTTTTGGCATATATAGCCATTGTTTACCGTTTTGGTCAGTACTTTGTAGTATATAGGTAATTAGATGTTTATGATGTATAATAGGTAGTTGAAAAGAAATTTACTTCATCATGAAATCAAGCCAGAGTTGAGGGTTCCTTCTTAGAGCTGTCACCGCAGGTTCAGATTCGTGTGGCTCTATCCCATGCTTTGATAGAATTTCTGTAGCTGTAGCAGCCTCTGCATTTCAAGGAAACAGTCCTGTTAAAGCATGGATGTATTAAGAAACCATTGCAAACGCCAAATTCTGCTTTGGTCTATGTACCGAGCTCAGGATCGTCGATGATGGCTTGATGTTTTCGCTTCAGTTCACTGCTGAAGACTTCTGCTTCGCTTTTTGCTGCGAGATATCTGTTCAACATTCATGTACAAGTAGCTTAATATATCCATTTTCTTTAGTATGTTGACTTAAAAGGAAAGAATAATGTACCCGCCAAGGCCCATGGAAATGGCACCAGCTACAACTTCAGCAATACCAGCGACAAGAATAATAGAGGATGGCACGTTGGCGCTGGACAAACCGGCGGCGAGAGCAAAAGGGACGGTAAGGCCATCTGAGACGCCGAGAACAATGTCTCGGACAGTCTCGCTGGACTTAAAGTGTTTCTCTGTTTGCTTACTCTCTTTTTGATCCTCCAAAAGCAACTTAAACTTCTCAGGATCAACGTAACCGTTTGCTGCCATGGGAAATGTTAGTGTAGAGTCTAAATATTGAGCTCTTTCTGTTCTGGTGGGGCTCGGGGTGTCAAGAGAATTGAGACTATGCATATTTATAGCAAGAGTACGTAGGTTTACACATTAATTGGCGTGTCCTTAGCGCATTATGTCAAAAAGGTTTTGAAACGGGAAGATCAAAAGTGTTGCTACCATGGCTACAGTTAAAAGGTCGATTGAGCCTGAGATTTTAGAATCTTTAGGTAATAATCATGATTGATTAAAACGCAGACAGGGCGTGTGTGTGGCACAAGCCTCGTCCATATACGACGAAATAAGAAGATTTACATGCTTCGAAGTTGGGGGGAAAGCTTCCCGGCGTGTGAATAGCACAGGCCTATGGCCTTTGTCGGAAACTTTTCACATGATAGGCGCTTTACAGGCATGAGATAGCGAGACGCTGTAAAAGCTGACCCAGCAATATTGTTTTTCTTTCATAAGAATATTTCTCTGTTCAAATTATAAGTGAGAAAATTTATAAGACACCATGAACACTTATCAGGATCCAGGGTTTGATCTCGTGATCTAAATATCCAGTCTTCCCTTCTGAGGGCTAACTGTCATTGGGTTTAAGTCCATGAACTTACATGAAAAAGTTTTCTGCCCTTTATTGCTATTGATGAAAGTACTACAAAAATGTATATCGGGGATAAAAATGAAAATAGCACTGAGAAGACACAAATTTTTTCTGATTTGTTAATAACAAGTCAAACAGGGAGAGTTTGGTTTGGTTTGGTTTAGTGTTTATGATTAATCTTTTTTTTCAATAATTAACTTAATGAAATGTAAAACATTCTTATTTATATAAATTATTAAAGATTTTTTTTACCTATTGATATGAAATTAAAATATTTTATTTATTTTTTAAAATTATTTGATGTGTTATTCTCTTTTATTCAATCCAATTATGTTCTTGTCGTTTTTTAGGAAGTATTTGGTATGAGTTTAGTGTGAATTGAATTTCATTTTATTATAAAATTTAAAAGATTAATTTAAAAAGATATATAACATTTATGTTTACAAGTTTTTTAAAAAATTTTTATGATATAAAATTAAAATATTTTATTTATTATTTTTTAAAATTTGACATGATATTTGAACTGTATAACTCACTTTCTCATTCTCACCGTAATAGATTTCATTATGTAATTTGGATCAAGTAAATGATTAACAAGTGATCTATTTTATGAAACCGAAACAGAAAAAGAAAATTGGGAAAACAAAGAAGTGTCGGCTTTCACTTTTTAGCATTGGAAGACTGATATCTGAGCAACTTTCCAACATGACCACCCACTACTAGCCATCATGTCTACTCATTCATTGCCTTGTACGAACTGGCCATGTGGTTTCCCCTCGATTAGTGAAATATCTTCTAGCTTTCGGTCATCATACCTGTTTCTACTTTACTTTGAATTAATTAAAAAAATATTCCCCATTTCCATTTGCCTTCATCACTTACTCCTCCTCCATTCACTGAATTTAGCCTGTGTATTTCAAATTGCCTTCTCTCTTTCTGTCTCCATCTCTGAAGAATAACAAATTAAGTTATCCTGAACCTTTTCTCTCTAGTTACTAATGACTATATACTGCTGATTACTAAGAGCGTTAGAGTTTATTAATCCTGGTTGCTTGACCAATTTGATGACTAAATTGCTCAAAATATATAGTAATTCATCATAATTTACTGTGTTTTTTTCCTCTGATTTACTGTCAGCAATCTGCTGTTAGATTGCCTTATGATATTTTGTTTTGGATGCTTGTGGCAGGCACACGCCAGCCATTAAAGGTAGGGAGAAAAGGAGGCGTAGAATATTCTGCAAGATATGTTGAGCCACACGACCTGACTTTCTGGGAAGGATAAGCACGGGCTGTTCTTCACCTTTTGTCTGTCAATGGCAGTGCCATCATCACAGATTCTCTCTATCTTTGAATTTAAAACCGTCCACCCCCATTAATTTTAGCTAAGGAAGGTAGACAGGATTAAATTTAACTCAAAACCCATATTACCAAACCAAGACATGGTCGCCGAAACATTTGAAGGCCAAAAGAGATTCAACAACAAACATGAGAGCTTCCACGGAAAGCAGTTACTGCTGCCATTTATTTTGTATATAGACAAGGAAAAACTTGGCTTTTTTGGATGGAAAGTGGCCAAGTGGGAGTTAATAGGTTGAATCCAGCTGTGCTGTTTCTACTCACTAATAAAACAAAAGACAGGTTGTTGCTTGGTAGGCTTGAGAATACTTCGTAACTCATTATAAGGTATTGTAATAGCAAATAACCCTCCAGCTCTATCAATCTATTAGCTCTATGATTTATACACTCTCCATTTCAATCTGGTTTATTCGTCTTTCTTACACCTTTCAAGGTTATGTTTTGTGCTTTTTTTTTTTCATTTTTTAATATCTTATATCCTTTTTTTTTCTTTTTTTTATAGTAGTTTCTTTTTATCTTTTTAGGGTTTATATTAAAAATATTTAAACGTTAACATTATAATGAGTTGAAATTTTAGTATGAAATACACATCAAAGTTCTTGTTTTTTTTTGTTAACTTCTGCCCTGTTTTTGATATTTTAGTATGAAATATCAAGAAAATCATTGGAGTTTGATTTGAAGCTCCCTGAACCAATTATGAAACGTGGTTGGGCAAAACAGAAAAACTCAATTCATAGCGACAGCTTGAGTGTCAGTGTTATCATTAATATGACACAGACAGTGATAGATGATATGATAATTTACAATTGTAATTCTTATTAATTATAATTAATTAATAAAAAGTAAAATATACTTATTTAATCTAAAAATAAAATATTTAATTGAATATAATAAAAGTATAATTTTAAATAAAAATAAACACTTTAATTAAACACAAAAAAAATATAAAAACTTAATAAACCTTTTTGGTATATTTTAAGAACTTGCATGGATATTATACTTTATTTAATATTAACTTTTGTTATATTATTCTTGATTTGTCATCTCTGCTTTCAAATTCGATTTTCATGATTTTCTTCGAACTTTTAGAATAGATTTATAAAAGGGAAGTTCAGCAACGTTTTTGATTAGCTAATTTCAGCCTAACCTCTTGGTGTATCCCTCTGATCTTATTTTCTCTATTGTTGGGGTTGCAGAGTTTTTTAAGAATTAAATGATGTGAAGAGTCTGCAAGCTACGATTCAAAGGAGAAGATAAAAAACCAGACAGATGAGAAGCAGAACTAAGATAGCATTCAGGGAGAAACTAGACGTTGTCAGATTTAGGCTGGCCTCGCTTCAACATTGAAAAGCATTGATCATCCAACATGGTTCTGACATGACATGACATAACCATTTCATACATCCTCTCCTGCTGTTCATTTCACATCTCTAAATAACCGGTACTGATTCAGGAAACACATAACATGCAAAAGTCACTCAAAAAACACTTCTGTCAAGTTACTAGAATTAGTAATTTACAACCAATACAATACTTGCTACACTAACTTCAGTACCAGAGACAGTGATGAAGGTAAATGGAGTAGGGACGAGAGGGCAATCCACTGCAAGTGCAGAGTCCATACTCTCAAGGAAGTTTTCATAATTGACACCACCGAATGTACTAAACATTACTTGGGATTTCTAAGAACAATTATAACAGAATCTCCCCTAAGGAACATCTTACTGATGAATCTGTCCTTGTTAACTGGAAGTGCCTTTTTCTTGCCTTTCCCAGTCTTTGGTACCTGTACAATAGGATGATGAAACAATTCAAACCTTTTTATTAAAATGTAAAGATGGATTCATAAGTTGGGGGAAAGCATACAAACTATAAAGAAACACAAACCTCAGTCCACATCTCCCTGACATTTTCCAAAACCATGTTGCAGTGCCGATCAAAGGCTCTCACTCGGCCTAGAAGCTTTTTATTGTTACGACAGTTGATGAGAACCTGCTTTCATAAAAATCAAATTTAGTTCTAAATAAGCACACGCTCAATCAAATGTAGTTGAGTATTTGCTAGGGGTCAGAAGATGGGCATATTACCTGAGTGTTATTTTTAACACTCATCATCAGAACGGACAGTGGTCCTGTGTTAAATTCCTCTTCCTCATTCTTTGTCGTCTGCAACAAACACTTTGATAAGCTTTTGGACAATAAAAAATAGGAAAGATACTGGGGTAATGACTTTTGCAAGGCAAATATATAAACAAGAGATGAATATAAGCGAACATAATACATTTTACACGAAAACATAAAAAATAACTTACTTCTTCTTCCATTGGCCGACTGCAAAGAGAGAAGAAGCAAACCAAAAGAAAGGGTTAGTGTATCATACATGAAAAGCAACAGAAACGAGCCAATGAAAAGAAAAAGGATTGACCAATTAGTACCTCATTTTCAACTATGGAAGTTTTCAGTACTATCTCCCAGTAAAACCAAAACAAAGATCTGCAAAAGCAAGACAAAATACCATTAAAACACAGGAAACTTAAGAAAATAGCAATAACTCGAAAATAGAACCCGCATGGGGACTGGAACAATGTTCAATGCCTACAAAAAGAATACTAAACTTATTGAAACACTAATAGTATATGAAAATGCATAACTATGCCAGCTCCATAAAAATTGCCCGAATGGAAATGATATCATTATAGCTGCACGGAAAATTGCCCAATGAAACAAAAAACAAAGGATTACTAGTGAAAACATATGCAAAATCTAGTTCTTCAAAGATTTACCTAATTAACTTAAAATGACAAACAACCCCAGTTCAATTTTTTCATTTTACTTTATTTTCATACAGAAACCACATGTATCACAATGAAATGATCTTCTTAAACTCTTCAGCTCAGGTCTCCATAATTTTTCAGCATTTATTAGCTCAGGAGAACGAAAGTTTTTATAGTAAACATCATCAGAGTGACAGAAGACCTTCAATGTCTATTCCAGAAATGGTCACTTACAAGTTATAATATAATAACTAAAATTGAAAATAAAATCTTTGCCTAAAACTAATTGTAAAACGAATATAAGCTAAGTTAACAAAAACTATTAAAAGTTTTTACAGTAAGGATGAAATGAAGCCTCTTCAGTTCAGGTCTCCAGAAATTCTCCGCATGCACTTTCTCGGAAGAACGAAAGTTTTCATTTTCAATCATCCTCAGAGGCAAACATGAAAAATCAATCAATAAAAACAAAAAGCAAAATATAAATTTGAAATTAAATAGCGGGAAAACTAAAATGTCTCTTCAGCTCAGGTCTCCATATAGGATTCCGCATCGATTTTCCTCTCAGAAGAACGAAAGTTTTTATGATTTACATCATCATCAGAAACATTTTGCGCTATCATTAGAAAATTGAAAACCCCTAAGAATTTAAACAGAAAATAAAAAAATAGCGAAAAACTAGCTAAGAATCTATGAAAAAGTAAGAGAAATGCAGAAAAAAGAAGAGGGAGAGTAGAGATTTACTTGATTGGCGCTACACCGATGAGATCTGATTTGAAGAGAAACGGATGAGCAGAGAGCCGCTTTATAGAGACTCCGACGACTGAAAGAAAACCCTAGTTCTTTTAAAGTAGGGTTTTTGGTCTTGAACTTCTGTGTAGGCGTTTGCATCTTTAGCCCAATGGTTATCAAGGTTCGGGCTATGCCTTTGTTTAGTTTATGGGCCTAAGCCTTTTAATTTGATTAACAACTACAGGGTTTGGGTCAAAGAGTTATTAAAGAATTGATAAAATATGTTCACTTTTTAAGTTTTAATCAAAATTTTAAATAAATTTATTAATTTTAAAAATAAATATTTTATCTTAAAAGTGTAAACACAATTAAAAAATAATATGAAAAAATTAAAATATTTTTTTATAAATTTAAAATATTATTATATAATTTTTTGAAAAAAAACAAGTACCGATCGATTCTCAGCTCTCTAAAATTTTTAAATTAATAAAAAATATATAATAATAATTTTTAATATTAATAAAAAATAAAATTATATTTTCAATATTACTACATTATTAAACTAATAAAAATATTAATGATTGACTAATTGTTAAACTTATGTGTCTAGTGAAAAATATTTTTTAAGACAAAATATTCATTTTAAAAACTAATAGACCCACTTGAAATTTAGATTAAAACTTAAAAGATGAAAATATTTTACCGTTAAAAAATAAAAACAATTATTATTCAATAAAAACAAATGGAATGTTTAGTTATCTTTTTCTATTTTTATTCAAGATATAAAAAATTTTTGAATTTAATTTATTAAATAAGAGATACATATACTATCATTGAATCAAACGTCTATTTTTATTCAAGATATAAAAACATTTTGAATTTAGTTTATTAAATAAGAAATACAAATATTTTCTTTGAATCAAACGTGTAATAGCACTTGTCTTGTTTATATGGAAAAAGTATTTATATAAAAAATATGTTTTATATAAAAATGTTTTATAAATTCTGATTAAGATGATATTTGTAAATTTTTTTATAATTAATGTGTAATTTATTCTTGAATTTGATAAAAAAAATACTGCATTAAATAAAAAAAACATTTCTTTAACTAACCCGAACAAATGCCTGTCAATGACCATTAACCCAGCCCTGATATAAATTAATCAAAAATGAATTAATTTGTATTTCATTTTACACAACATTAGTCAGTGAATCATTTCCCCCTAATTTTTTAGCTGTTGATGTTTTCTGTTTAGCAGTTATAGCTTAAGTATACCGTACAGCTCTCTTAGAAGAGTAATCTGCTTTAGCTTTAAGGGCTTTTCATTCAACCAAAGGGAAAAACATATGCAGTTCTTGGAAATGACTTCTCTATATTTGAGAACAAAAAATCCATGTGGAAAACTAGGATGACAAAATAGGCCAAAAGTAGTACAACATACTCTTACAAGTTACACTACATCTATATGAGAAGATAAAAGTATTCAGCTCTTCTATTTGCCCTAGATTCACTGGCTCCGTGCTCGATTTCATGTCTTGTACAGAATAAATAAATAACAGTTCAGAAAAATATGAGGGCACTAGAGAAAAATAAATGAATAAATAAACAATTTTGCATGCATCAGCCACCAATTACACTTTACATACAACTGATAGAAGCTTAGCTTTTCTCTTTTTAAGTTTATGCCAAAAATATCAGTAGTGAGAGGAAACCTCATATCTGCTAAGGTTGCCAAAGCAAGGGAAAGAAAATGCTCACCCACCATATGTATCTCTCATTATTGTTACACTATTATGATACCAATTCCTCCGGAAGTTTTCACTAGTCCAAAGAAAATGCTCCACTGCAATATCTGCAAGCGTCATAGAAATAACAATCATGAATTTGCCTTTGAAAGATCTGAAATCCCATGGATATCATATTGTAAACTCTGGTGTTCAGGAAAAGATGCATTTTAAAGTAGGGTGGACCATGGGTTTAGTCATATAATAAATAAGAAATAGCTCAGGGCAGAGAATTATTCACTAATAAATCATTATAGCTCAAACTATACTTTGATAGAATAATTGATGATAACTGCGTACCTCCATAAAATATTTGAGTATTTTCATGTGCAAGAAGAAAGTCAAGATATGAGAAATAAGAACTAATAAATAGGAATAAATTGTAAAGTGATAATAACAATCTTGTAGAAAGAACTATTGCACAATCACAGCTAAAATCCACTACCTGTTACTGAATTTCTCAACAGCATCAGATGCGTAGAGGAGCGTTTCATTAGCTTTCTCTAGTACCATATAAAGCTCCTTCCCTCCGGTAATACGAGCAATGGCCCAAGCATTATTTTTCGCTCTAATGCAAACTTCCAAATCTTTGTCATGACCTGGATTATCCCATTTTGCTCGACTCTTTTCTGAATCAACTTCTTCTCTAAGCCTATTTAAGGCGAGCAAAGATTCCTGCATTATAATAATGAAAACAAAGAGCCATCAAAGGCTTTACAATTTAGCTTGATAACTCAGTGGATTGCAAGAAGGTTTGAGGGTGGGAAGCATCTACTTTCTAGATAACATCAGAAAGCACCATCAACTGTAACTTATTATCAACTCTTAGAGCTGAAATTTAATTGACAATTGGATATCAAATTTGACCTGAATAAACTTTAGGGAACAATAAAGAGAACAAGCATAAAGGCTGTCTACTGTAAAATAGATCATCAAAACCAATCTTATCATCTAATACTATGAACTTGCTGAAAGAAAGAGCAAAATTTTGCTTAGTGCTTTGGTCACTTGAACTCTGGGCACTTAATATTTTTTAGAAGGACATGCTAAAATTCAATTTAATTCTATCAGGAGTCAGGACCACTCCTAAACGCTGTTGCCTGTAAGCAGCAACCTAGCAAAATAGCAAAAACATAACTGATTCAATTGTAAGATCCCCATAAGAAGGTTGTTTAAATATTTTCCACTGACCCAGAAACTAGACATTGTAAGCCATCAGCATTTTCAATATCTAGGCTTCACAAAAATCTATGTGAATCTTCAGCCACTAACTTTAAAGGTTGAAGGATGGAGAAAGATAAGTGTCCATGAATGGTTATGATCCTTGCTCTAAATCAGGTTGCCAAGAAAAGGTAAATAAATAAGGCACCCAGTTGGCCAACAAAACAATTGATGAAGTTCCAAATTCATAATTTTGGTGCATAAGATATTTGAACATCCACTAATCCATTCTTCAAGGCAGACATATTTCATGATAATAAAAATTGAAAAAAATATAACTTACAAAATATACATGATCAAAATGATGCAACACTAACCCCTAATAAAGCAAGATTAAAATTTCTCAACTCATCCATGCTCTCCTATCCACAATACTGTTCTTCATAATATTTAAAGTGTAATTTGAATTTGATTATCACCTAGTTATAAGACACAACAAATACTAACACCTTTTATTTGGCAAACTTTAAATCACTGAAATTGATCATAAGTATTCAATTTTTTCATGTTCAAGCAAACAATTTGTTATAACCATGCAAAACAACAGCAATGTGTATTACCTTTGTAAGTGTTGTAACCTTTGCTGGGGGTGAAGCCCTGGATATCTCTCTGTTACCATCCACTAACAAGTAACGGTACCCACTAACGTGATAAGCATTCTCTCCACCCCATCCCTTTGACAACTTTTCTTCAACTTTCAAAATCTTTAGTGATGCCTAGAAATTTTAGAAAAAGCAACAAAAAAGAGATGGTCAGCTGTGCTGATCATGGAAACATATCATTTTTCAACTTGGTGTATTTATGTTGAACCTAATAAATAAGGACCATTGTCTGTTAGGACTACTTTGATGCTTACATCATGTTTATTCCTTCATTTGGGATGTCCTACAAAGGAGTGTCATTTAGAATATGACTATAACTATCAAGAAGACGAAGGTTTTCAAATGTTTATATCACCAATCCTTTTTCATACCAACTATATATTGAAAAAGATGGATGCCAAAACTTTGAGTGTGACAAATGAATGAATTGGCAAAAAAATTTATGTAAGAAGACTTGGAAAGAAAGGAATATACATCTAATATCAAGCCCAAAATAGTGCTGTTGGTTTAGAGAAAAAGAGAAACATAACCTATCATAACTTGCAATCCAAACAAGCAGAAACCACTAAGGCAAAGGGCTCTATAGGAGGGCAAAGGATCTAAGATACAAAAGGAAGATTTTGAAGGATAAGAAGTGACACTAGACAAGAGGCAAGTCAACTCTATAAGAAAGACAACGTGGATACAAAGAGAAAACTGCATCGAATGTGTGAAACTAACAGAAGAGTATTTAAATGAACTGGTTGACAAATGGAAATGCTGATGGTAAGTATGATATATAGCACGTGTAAGAACCAACATTTTCAAGAAGTTGTTGTTTCACAATTGAAACACCTTGCTCCCCATTGAGGATGGATGCAAAAGGAATAAGAAGGATCAATGTAAGGCTTCTGTACTGATAAGCACAGAGATACATCCTCTCCTCCGTCTGCCGTAGCCAAACTGTTGGAGTGGTAACATTCAAGCTACCAGCATCAATACCCCAAATATCAGTACCAAGAAAACCATCCTTCCCTTTGAACCACTTGTCATGCTGTAAGGGCCTTGTGATACGATATCTATTATCTCCAGCAGGAGAAGTATCACGTGAGCCATAAAATTGTTCTGAAACAGATCCAGAGTGGGCCAAGGTTGATCCAGTAGCAACATGTGATGAAGAATTTCCTTTGCGTAAATAGGACCAGGAACTTGCACCAGAGGATAGTGCATGTGGCGTTAGCCTTAGAACAGCATATGTGAATAAGTTTATGGTATCCTCCTGAGAACAAGATCATTAGGAGCATTAGTATTAAATATGAAAAATGCCTAACTGGAATCATTCCTATCAGAATTTTGACAAGGTAAAGTTATTTAGCTGTTGAAGATTTATGCCACTTTAGGATAAAAGGTGAGGCATCTAACAAAAATGAGAAAACTAGCTACATCAGCTTCAAAAATTGGACCATACAGGGGAAAGTGTTGTGGATACGAGCAGGTCCTGAAATAAAATGAGTGACGAGCACGATGTGTTGCCAGCACACGATTCTAGTACCCTGACCAGTGTCTGCCAAAACAAGATGGAATCATTAAAACTATAAAGAAATAACAATTGCACAACTCCCATTTTAAGGTACATATTTTACAATTTGACTTATATGCTTACAATAGACAAATAGATAGAGTTTTAATCAAGCATAGAAGCAATACTTGAATGCAATAAGCTTCTAATATCCTGGTTTTAAAATGTTTCAGTTCAAGTATAAAACCAATTTGAAAATTGGAGTAGAACAAAAAAACAGAACCATAGAATGCTCTCAACTCTGGCAACTGGAATACAAGGTCAAATAGGACTATCCAAACGCATTTTGGGAACAACCAAACATTTAATTACAAGATCAACCATCAAAATTGTCCAATTCCCTTCGTCCATTAATGCTATATCTTTTATTCTTGTAAACTTAAAAAACAAAGCAAACAGAAGCATCTAGTGCTCTATTAAACTCCTTTTACTAGTTTTTCTTAATTCCCTTCATCCATTAATGCCTGTAAATTGTGCAATTCCCTTCATCCATTAATGCTATACCTATATATACAGTTAGAAGAAAATAAGACAACATGATATTGATAAGTGTGTAGCAGTTCTATAGAGGACTCATGATTCAGGACCTTACAGATGAAATTGACTGTCTTAACTTGCCAACTGACAAGAGAGAAAAATCTTGATGATTCCACAAATAATTACAGTAATATCTATAGTGTCACTTCGCACTAATTTTATAGCTAGAAGTTGATGGTGGGAAGAATATATGGGAAACTTTTACACCTATGGTGGAAAAATTGGTTTGATGGATCAATTGATTCGGAGTAATGATGGCCCCAAAGCTCACAATTAAACTATATGATTATGGAAAGACTTGTAAGCAGAACAGACTCATTCAACCACAGAAATTATCAATTTGACATTATACAATCTGGTCACTAATGAATTGGTTACAAGGGAACATAACCTGAAACTACCAAAATTTAAGTTTCTTGATCAAAAGTAGAAACTTTAAACCACTTGTTTGGTAAAATATGAATGAATTTTAGCATTTCAAGTACATATGACTACCGAACAGATTGTATAATCACAAACCTGAACTTCAATTGCAGCTTCCCGTCCTACAGTTAGCATCTGTACAGTCCTTCGTTCCTTTAAACAGTCACGGAATGATGGCAACTGGAGTTTCTTCCCAACCAGAAAATCTGCCTCAAAGATAAAAGTTATACATAAGGCATGAGATATAGCAACTTCAGCAAAACTTGGAAGCACAAATCCAGTGAAGGCCATTTGATACAGCAACTTCAGCATTACCCCAGCAGCACTCATCCAAGGGAGACCGCTTTTGACATGCTGACAATTAGTGACTTACAATGAAAAATTTTGAATCAAAGTCAAAGGGACAAATAAAATTAGCACAATTTTAACCACCCATAAAATTTCATAACAATTTACCTCTCAGATAATCCATGATGAAAGGGTATAAATGAGCTCGAGTTAGTTCTCCACCAGGTTCTTTGTCAAGCAACGCTCTTATAGATCCATGAAACATCATGAAAAGAGAGTGAATTTCCTTAAGAACCTCTCTTAATGCATCAATCCGCCATATGGCTTCCAACTCCTTACTTTTCTCCACTACCTACAACAAGGTATAGCAGATATCAGACTTACCTAGAACAGATTTGACAAAGGTTATAATGACAAATTCTAATATCAAGGGACCAAACTGTTTCAGATTGACCAAGATATATATACATTTTTCTTTTCCAACAAAACGACGGTAATTAAGGAAATACTTCTATATAATGTTAAAATGATTTCAACACAGTCTATTGACATGAATAACAAAGCATTTATGCATCTATTTCTAAAATTATCATTCGGAAGACGATGGACACAGTAAAATATTTCATGCAAGAAAGTTACAACCACGTCCATACCATAATCATCCAGATATCCGGCTCTGCCTCGTAAAAAACATGAGAATGTCTCTCTGCTTCTATAACCTCGCAAGCCGCCTCCGGAGAGAAAATTCTGCGGGAAACTCAAATTATTCCTCAAAGAACTAGCTACGCTACAAAATTAGTTCTAATTTAATTCGAATGCATCCCATCACGAAAGCGGTTGTTAGTACTGACCGCGTGAATGTAATAAGCCCTTCACTGAGCCCAATCACTGAGAGTTGAGACGAAAAGGGCAAATCAGCAGGAAAGAAGAATAAAATTTTGTCAAGTTCTTGGCCTTCATGCTGGCCCCTTCTCAAATCAAATATGCAGAGTTGCATGCCTTCACTAGCAGTGCCAATAGAGGCCAAACCCATAAAAATTTTTTGTACTGGTTCAATGGACCTAATTGAAACAAATAGAAAAGCAAAAATTGAATACAAAAAGCTATGGAATTAAAGTTAATGGGAAAAGAAGGGGAAATTTCAGATAAAACGACGGAAAATTGCAACAAGACTGACTTGACACGGCAGCGAAGATCAAATGCTGAAATGCTTCGAATAAAATTTGGTGACGGAGCTTCACAGATCCTCAGTAACCAAATAGAGAGAGCGAGAAGACTTAATGAGCTTTGAATAGTAGGTGGAAGAAGCAACTGTAAATTACAAAAAAAAAAAAAAGGGATCGGGCTAAAGCCCAATTGAAGGCTGAGAGTCAAGGTTTGGGCCTAAAGCCCAAAACGAGTCTTGCTGAATTGTTTAGGGTTTCTTCTCTACCATTTCAATTTTCAAGCTTCTCAATTTGGTTGCCGGCAAGATACAGGAAAAGGATTTTCCGTTTCTTCCCTTTCTTAGGTTACGGGGTGGAACGTTTGGTGGATAAATGGCGGCTAGTTTTGCCTCTAAATGTTCCCGCGGTACGTAAGTTTATGAACTTTCTGTTTATTACTACAAGTAGTGATTTTGTTGATGTTGGATCAGAAACGGTAAGATATGAGATTATGTTGATGATGGAATGTAGATAGTCTCATGCTGAAGGGTTCTGAATGCTGAAGGTTGTTCAAACTTGGCTTTGCTAGTGATTAAAATGTTCGGGAGCCTATGCCCAATTCTCTAGTAGCTATTAGTATTACCCAGATTTCTTTAAATGAAAATGGGGTTTTGATTCTGGTTCTAATTCTTTAATGTATTTCTCCTGGTTGACTCACTGTATCTTTTTTTCTGATGGAAAACAAAACTAGTGGGCCGCTCATTGCTAGGAGGGCCTGGAAATAACTTGTCTGGTTTGCAGAGTGCGTCGAATGAGGTTGTGGGCAACAATGTATGGTCTCAGGTGAGTGATTCTTTCCAATGCTTGTTTTAAGCTTATGAGGTAATTCTGATGAAGTTTAATTTGCTTCATGTGCGATGTGCTTCAGATTATTGAGCACTTCATCTATTTAGTACAGAGCCAGGAACAGGTTTCTCATAATCTTCCAAAAAGTGTGATGGAAATAAGTAAATGAATTTGACTAGGAGGTTATACCGATTGTCTACTGACTATTATCTTCTTAACTATTCTATTAAAAGTTTTCAGTGAGTTTGAGCCTTGATGTCTTGAGTTTGCTGTAAGTCTGTGACAGATTAGAGCAAATTTTAAACCAAATCTACATTCGTCTTCTGATTTCTGTTGAACTTGAGCTTAGTGCTAGCTTAATCTGAAATTGTACTGAGCCCATGGTTACCATGTCAACTTTCCAAATCGATTCCATTTTTCTGTGAATTTTTAGTTTGACTGATAATAATAAGGGAGGCTGCCAGGCTGGCTTTCAAGCATCCTCAACCAAAGACCAAGGAGATGATGCTATTGTAGATTTGTCTTAGTTTCCATCCTCTGAGACAAACATGATTCTGTGCTTATATGTAGAAAAATGTATGCTATATTAACCAAAGGCTAGATACTGTCACTTTTATTTAATTGTCTGTCTTAGCTGGGGGTGGGAAGACATATTTTTGCCTTCATTTTCAGCTATTTAACTAAGTCAATCCTAAATGACCTTTGTTTAATCTAAACTCTATATGTCTAATCCTTATTACCTCTTTTAAACAAGACTTTTGTGGGGTTTTTTTTTTTCATGACGTTTTACAGCAGCAAAGGACTTTCATACAGATGAGGACTGTTCTCAAAGTTGTGGACAACTCAGGTGCAAAAAAAGTTATGTGTATACAAGCTCTAAAGGGGAAGAAAGGAGCAAGACTGGGGGACACTATAGTTGCATCAGTTAAGGAAGCAATGCCTAATGGAAAAGTGAAGAAAGGAAAGGTTGTCTATGGTGTGGTTGTACGGGCTGCCATGCAGAGGGGTCGTTGTGACGGTAGTGAGGTCAAATTTGATGATAATGCAGTTGTACTTGTTGATAAGCAAGGCCAGCCAATTGGGACTAGAGTATTTGGGCCTGTACCTCATGAGCTAAGGAAGAAAAAGCATGTCAAGATCCTTACTTTGGCCAAGCATATTGCCTGAGGTATGGCTCTCTTTGTGTGCTTGCCTGTGTGTCCATGTATCAGCAAAAGATGGAATTTAATCATTAGATTGCTAAATCCAATCTTTTTTCTCTTCTTGATTTAGCACCATAGAGTACCAAATTATTGCCATTGGGAGCAATATCTTTTTCTCACCGATTCGGCAAAGATATAACCTTGGAGGAATCATTTTTAAATGAAGATGCAAAACTTTGTTTTGAACTGCAAAATCACTCTTGGTGTTTATAATGAAGCAAATTTTAGGAGGGTCGTTGACATGAAAGTGTGTGAAGCTTACAATAATATATCTTCTCATCTCGTATTTCTGTTTTAGAGTTATCACTTTCTTTGGTTCAACTGCGGGCACATAGTGCTGGACTTACAATTGCCTGGCGAAGGCACAAAAGACCGAAAAACTGAAGTAAACTTTCATGGCCATAACCAACTACTTATTTTTGCAGAACCAACGGAGGAAGAAATGGAAGATATCAGAAAGGCCCATCCCCCTCAAAACAAGAGAAAAACCGGCTTTGATGATGGAAATAAGCATGTTGATTGAGGTAGCAGAGGAAAGGTGCCAGGGGCGGCCTAAAGTTTATGAATAATTTACAACTTTTTTGTTTGTGGGCTATAATCAAATGAAATGTAAGCTTAGTTGCAGTCAATGGAGTACTAGTTTGTTCACATGGCAGCAGTAAACGTTTTTTGGTTCAAGGAGTTAGCTAAACCTTACTGGCCTCTCGTGTAGTTTTATTCACCGATGTTGCATGGGGTTAAAATCTTTGACAATGGAGGATACTTAGAAATTAGCACTGTAAAAAATGGGAAGATAACAGTTTCCTCGAAGAGCAAAATTTTAAAGTAAATAATGAAAAAAAAAATGGGTCCCAATTGAAGCTTAGAATTAATTCACTCTAGGTGTTAATAAAATGTTAAATATAAATACACTTAGATCAAGTGTGTATATAGATATATATTCACAAACTTAAGAATATTAGAATGTTTGATGCTTGATTATTGAAATATTAAATGATTTTATAACATTTTAATAATCTTAGCTTGCAAAGTAATAACCTCAAAATCAATTATTATCTTCAATATTTATTTATTTTTTGGTAATGTTGGACGTACCTTGAAAGTTATTTCTATGAATATTCCGTAACATAAGTTTATTGAAATATTAAATATAATGTTCTGAAGTATCAGATAGCTTTATAACTTTTTTGATAACTAATCATCCACAAATTTAGTAACCTTAAAAATGCTCTCTTTTTTTTTTTTCTAAGTAACTTTTATCTATTATTGATAATTTGGAAGTATTTTGTCAATAATATTTATGGAAAACATGTATAAATAGGATTGTTGAAGTATTATAAAATATTAAAAACTCAAATACGAAAAATAATTATTTGATACCTATTGAAATAATTTAAGTAATTCTCCGTTATTTTCTTTTTCCCTTCATCCATTTTTTTCCATTTCAAAGATAATTATATTTATTTAATTTAAAAAAATTTATTGATGTATTTTTAATATGGAAAATTATGTCTTTTTGTATGAAAAGTAATATTGTAATAATTATGTTTTTTCGTATTAAAAAAAAATATGATAATGAAGGTGCATGGGTGCTGACGTGAGACCGCATACAGCATAAAAATGCTGTCACCCTCCCCAGTCCCACGACTCCCACAACGTCCATAAACCGCTTAGCTTCAACTCCACACTCTACACTCTGTATTACACACTGCACCATCTCTCTCAATTCAAACATCTAAATCCAAACAAAACTTCCAATTCAAAAATCAAAATCTAAGCAAAATCACTGAAAATGAAATCGAAGATCAAATCATCGAAGAACAAAAAGACTGAACCAGCAGCTGAGACGACGATGTTTATAAAGAAGAAACTCCGTTCAAAGCGACCTCGAAGAAGGCGTTCTCAGATCGCTCCATTTGTTCTCCAAAAGCGAACGACTCTCTCCGTTGATTCCAGTTCCTGCTCTTACTTCGACGCCAATGAAGTTTCTTGCAATTCGAGCCGAGTTTCAACTCCGAAGAAGAGGAAGTTTGGTGAAATCCAAGGTGGCTATGGAGCTAAAAATCAAGGATATGATGAAATTGGAGGTTCGCAGTTTAGGAGGATCACGAGATCGTATTACAAGAAGGAAAGAGAAGCGAAAGGAAATGAAGTCGAAGTGAGTGAATCTTCTTGCGTTGAATCCAATTCTGGTGCTGATTTTCGTGTTTTTGGTGAACCAAGTTCTAAGTTGAAGAGACGAAGCGAATATTTGAAGGAAATTGAGAAAAACGACGCGGTTTCGGTTTCTCTGGAAGCCGTTACGCGATCGGATATTTCATGCGTCGAGCTGATTCCTCATGAAACCACAAAACTCTTATCGGAGAAGAAAGAGAACGACCTCGTTTCGGTGACTTCCGGCTTTGAGTTTTGCTCAACTTCGAAGTTCGGCACTGCATTATTCAAAGAGAATCTAAACGACGTCGTTGACTCCAATTTCACCGTTTCGAACTCGGAGTCTGTTGTGGACCAAAAGCAGAAGAGCTTCTCCGGTTTAGATTCTTCGCAACTCGCTTGTGACGAACAGTTCTCATTTGAGAAAGTCGTCTCTGATGACTCATCGAGTCACGAGACTGCGTTTTCTGGGCTGCAATCAGGTTTTTTCCCGGAAACTTCAGATTTAGATTTGTCAGATTACACTCCTTCTCTTTTCTTCGATTCTGGAAGCCAATTCTCAGAGAAATCGAGCAATGACTCTCCTACTTCATTGACTTACTCTCTTTTTCTCGAGTTCAAAGAACAATTCTCTAGATCAACCTCGCCTTTAGATCCTAAATTTGCCTCACGCGTTGAAGATGAGCGTCAACTTAATCATACAGTAATAAGTCTACACAACATTTGTCAGTTATTCCGTTGAGTGAATTTTTTTAATTTGAATTAATTCTAGTGATTTTTTTGTTCTATTTTTGTTAAGTTGGTGACTTTTGAAGACGAAGAAGACGAGGAGACTTATAAGAGGTTGAGGGAGAGAGAGAGAAGGCAAGTGTTTTTGCATGATTATGCCGAGGAATACCGATTCGCGACTGACTACGGCGATCTTATTCTCCAACAACGTTCTTTCATCGTCCGCTGGATCGTTGAGGTCAGTCAATTAATCGTTATGGGGATCTTTGGTTTTCTCAAAGCACTAGATCTTTAGTTTCTTTTCTGGACACGTTTGAAGAAGAAGCACAAGTCAAAAACTACATTTGAGATATTTCTCTGCATTGAGGATTTTCCACGAGCACGGTGTAATTGAATCATATTTTGACACGTCACTACTTTTAAGGCATGGAAAGACATACCACAACTTCTCTTCGTGTTATTCAACTATTCATGAAACGGCGGTTACTACGAATCCCAGCCATAGTTCGCTTTCCTTTGCTTCCTTTTTACTGGCCAAGGCTATTTGAAAGTTTTCTTTTTGTTTATTTATTTTTTATTTTTCCTTCGTCATTTTGCTGTTTGAACCGCCTGGTGATAGATTGTGCTAACCTCGGTGGCCGGTAACTTCGGTGCCTTGTGGGAGATTCTATCGAATCCCCTTTAGGCTGTAACTGAATGAGTCTTGGGTGTAAACTGTAAAGTTAAGTCGATCGTTTCATATAGATGGCATTGATCGTTAAGGCTTAAGGCATCTGAGAACTCATTGTTTTGAGCTAAACCTCAATCTCCGTTGCTGTGTTTCTCCTTTTAACCCTGAGCATTTTCAAATTATTTTTTGTTGTTAGCTTGCAACGTGCATTATAATCTCTTCTTTATTCGTTTAATTGTAATGAGTTGTAAAAGTTGATTGGGTATGTTTTCTGATTATCAATAAGCAGCAATGTACTGCAAAGGATTTCCAGCAGGAGACAATATTCCTTGGAGTTTGCTTGCTTGACAGATTCCTTAGTAAAGGATACTTTAAAAGTAGAAGGAGTCTTCAGATCGTTGGAATAGCCTGTCTTGCGTTGGCCATAAGAATTGAAGAAAATCAGCCGTATAACAGGTGACTAGCTAGTCGCACTCTTTCGATGAACCTCTTTAAAGGAACATAGAAAATAACGATGGGAACTTGTTAGATTGTTTTAACATGCTTTATTACAGCCCACTGTGGCCTAGGCCAATGGAAAAGGTTAAAATAACCTTAGAATGAGGGTCATAGTTCCTTTTGAGTTGAATTTTTTTTTTTCTGACGAAAGGACCTTGCTAAACTAAATTTATGTGTGGCTATACATATGTCAGTGTGCGGCAAAAGAATTTTTGCATGGGAAGCAACACGTACAGCAGAAATGAAGTGGTGGCCATGGAATGGCTGGTGATGGAGGTTCTCAACTTCCAATGTTTCCTGCCTACCATATATAACTTCCTGTGGTACACTTTTTCCTCCCAAGTCCCAAGAACGTAGTGTTCAACACATTTAGACTCAAACGCTGATGCACGTTCTTTTGACTTTTTCCTTTAATTATTTATTCTATGAACACTACGTGCTGCAATTTTTGATTTATTTTCCTAAAACTATCTTAGGTTCTACCTGAGAGCAGCCAAGGCTGATGCAGAGGTCGAAAAGCGGGCCAAGTATCTAGCAGTGCTTGCACTGTCAGACCACGAACAGCTGCGTTATTGGCCATCAACTGTTGCGGCCGGGGTCGTCATAATGGCTTCTATGGATGGCAATCTACATGCATCATATCACCAAGTCATTGAGGTAACAAAATATTACAATCAGGATGTGCTGTTGAAAGATGTAGAAGCTTCGAATTGCCTCATGAAACAGAGATAGGCAGATAATTTTTGCCCCTCGTCGATAATCTTATGCAGATAATTATACACGATAATATCACTAAAAGCAAGGCACAGTACCGCCTTATGTTCTACAGAGGGTTGAAACAGGATAAATATTTTATTTTAGCTTGCAAAACTATAATTATCCTTTTTGAATTTAATTACTAATTTCTACACCAATAATTAAGTAAATACTTATATTGAGAACGATATAATGTAACTATTTGTCACACATTTTGCAGTACTATCTTAACTTGATCATTGTTCTCCTTGAAGAATATCTTCAGAATGTCTTTGTATTAGCACTAATCTATATACCGATATACATTAAAAATCTCCGGCAATCTTAATACTCTTGTCTGTTTTGCAGATTCATATGAGAACCAAAGATAATGATTTGCCTGAATGCATGATGGTATGGTCACTACATGATGGAATTATGTTGTAAAATAATTTTCTTTTGCATCATCTGCCTGATAGTGCTGCTGGTTCCTAATTATGTATTTATAATATTCATTTGCCATTTTTTCCTTCTGCTCTGCTTCATATTTATCATTGATACATTATTAAATTCACTGATAATGTCGACTAAACAGAGCTTGGACTGGTTGGTACAGTATGTAAACTAGCATAACGGCAGAGAAAGGAACCTGAACATCATTTACCATTACCACTTTTTCCTCCTCAACAAAAGCATATGGTTGGAAGCTAGGTGGCTGAGACCTTAGCAAAGCCCGATCAACCAGCGGGTACAGGTAACAAAATTTGCACCCTCCCCCGAAAACCAAAAAATCGGGTAATGGAAACAATATTCCTTTCCAACTTACTGTTGAAGGATAGTTGTTGTAAGCTGTTCATAATTGTAGTGGAAGCTCATGTGAAGTAAAATACACAACTATATTTTTTCTGCATGCTCAATAACTGCAAATGCAGTGTTGTGCTAAAAAACATTTTGTCACTATGCCTGCAATGACAAAATTATATAGCTGTAGCAATAAGACTGCCTTGTTTTTGTTTTTCTTGGTGTTTCCTCTCATGCTCTTTACGTTAGTGTAGTAATTAGTAGAAATTATATTAAATCTTGCTCTTACATTAGCTGCTGGATTTGGGTGCAACAGTTCTGGAGTCAACTATTATTTGGGATTAACTAATAACTTCGAAACTAGGTAAAAGGCAAACATTTTGATTACTGTTACAGCTCACTGAAAATGTTCTGTTAGTATTTGCCAGTGAAGAGTACAAATTACAACTTCTTAAACCTCGGGAAAAGTTTAAGACAGCTGTTCAAAGACAGTTATTCAACGGTTTCATCATTTCTTCTCAAAAAGAAAAGAAAAGAAAAAGAAAAATAACAAGACACCTATAAGAAAGGCCTTAAAAAGATATTTCAATAGATTCCTGTTGTCTGCACTACTTTCTTTCTGATGTCATAAACCTATTCTCTCAAGCTTCATAGCCAGCCAAATGTTGTTTTAGCAAGTTTTACCGCTTCTTATTTGTACAGCACCAAGCTCAATTGAAATGTAAATATAATTTCTAATTGTGAATTTATGGCATGTTTTGCTGCGTCAGGGAATAGATCAAGTACTTTGTAGCAGATAACTAAAAAAAGTTAAACATAATATCTAAGAAAATTTCTAATTATATAAAAAAATTTAAATAAATTTTTATATTTTTATTAAATTTAACTAAATTTTTATATTTTTATTTTAAATTAAATAAATTTTTATATTTTTAATTAAAATATTATTTATTATTTTATATTATATAATATTAATTTGACATATTCATATATATAATAAATAATAATATAACAAATTAATATAATATTGTATCATGATTATATCATATTTTTTATCTTTCACAACAATATCATATCAATATCATATAAATAAAAAATAATAATAAATATTTTAATTAATAATAATTAATTAATTATTAATTATAAAAAATTATTTAATTTAAAATAAAAATACAAAAATTTAATCAAAAGTAATAAAAAACTTAAAACTTAAATTTTTTATGAAAATTTCAAAATTTGTTTTTGAGATTATGTCAACAAAATTATTAAGGCTTCATGAAATCATTCCTAAGTATAATTTAAGGAGCAAAAAATTGCTAGCCTCCAATGCGCAAATCAGAAGTGCTATGTTTTGCTCAAAGCACGATAAAAAATTTGTCGAAGATTAGTATCATATTCACTTGGCATCTCATAGATCCAGATGCTGATAAAAGAGTTTTTGACACAGATCAAAGCACACATTCAGAAATTCATCTGAATTACAATCTCGTGTGACAGTGTATTGTACAACAGAAAGGAGGGAAAAGAAGGAAAGAATCAAGGCATTCAAGGAAAATGAAAATTCAAAAGCAATCATATCATTCCAAGCTTACTATCAGTTGAATCAACTGGAACGATTGGAGGCTCTGCTGCTGAAGATTCATCAAGATGGAGCTGTGCAAAGTCACTGATGATCCCCGTTCTCTCCTTGTAAATGATCTCCTTCTTTTCCTCTTCCGCCTTTTCAACCTTCTCCTTCGTCAACATGCCCACATCCTCAGCTGCCTTTGCGACTGCACTAAATGCGTTTGAAAGCCACAGAGCTCCCGTAGATACATAACGGTTGCTCATAATGGCAGTTCCTGCACTACTTGCCTTCTGCTCAGCAACGGCAAAGGCGGATTTTGTCTTTTCAGACACTTGGAATATCTCATCCATCTCTCTCATCTTTTCATTTACCACAGCTGTCCCAATGCTTAGCTTTTCACTCAGACCCATTTTCTGATCAATAGAAGTGACTGCAGCAGAGGCATTTGATGTCAAGTGATGCCGTTCATCAAATACTTTTGCCTTGTTGATAGCATCCTTTCCCAAGACAAAGCCCTTGGCAAGCATGGTGCTTATCACATCTTCAGCCTTCTTCACAGTAGAATCAGTAACAGCTGGCTTTTCCTCCTTCATAAAGCAATTGCACAATGACAGAAAAGCATAACATAGTGAATATGCAATAATTCACTTCTTCCTTTGAATTCTCATGGATGCACAACAACAAACATGCCCTTCCCTTATTCACACTGAGGGAAAACTGGAAAAGAGATATATGCACACACTAGAAGACTCAAAATAGCAGAATATTTCCAGCTGGTAAGCTTCGGTGCTAGTTCAGTTGATGTGTTCTTATAATAAATTGCAAACAGGCTAACACCAGACTAGTCCAACAATAATGTTACAATGGGTTAAAACTTTATTAGTAACATATATTCACAACAAGCATCCCAGTGTTTCAATTTACTGTCCACCAACTATCTTCACAAAAGGCTCATTCAAAGATTTGAAAGACATTAAGGCCAACCATCATAAAACCAGGTAGTTTTGAAGTATGAGTAGACATGCATTTACTATCTTAATTATCATATGCACCTAAAAAACACAGAATCTGGCATTCACCATGTAATCCTGACAACCAAGGGATAGCAAATATTATTAATATTATTACTTCACCGAAGCATGTAATGTACAGCATTAAATTGCATATAATCATCCTTATGGTTTAAAGGAGGAATTTACCATGTTTGACACAAGAGCTTCAGGGGGAAGCTGGTAATCCTCAACAGGTGTGATATTGACAGAAAGATCGACTATTGTAGCACCCTGAATCAATCAATAAGTCAAAAACTTATTCAAAATGAGTATTCTGCTCACGTAAGTTAAGTTGCAAGCAAGCATGTAAGGCTGCAAATTGAAAGTCAAGCAGCTACACTAGAGGAGTGATTCTCTTGTGGAACCAGCTCATGTCTTAACTTTTAAGCACATGACACAGGCAATGCTGATGACAACATCACAAAGAACAGACATTGAAACTTCCAATCAAAGACCATTATTTCTGACTGTTTCCAGAATTTTCCATGTAAATCACTAAAGCTGATATCCTTAGATATCCAGATGCCTATGATAACGCTTTTGCCCAGTGATACTATCTATAAATGTGAAACTTTCCAAGGAGACATAAGCATAAAAATTTTAATGTTCGCTAACTAACATACAGTCAAAAGCATTGCTGTATCTGCTCCTTGTGAATCCTTGAAGGTAACATAAGCAACCTGAGCATTTTCAGTCTCCCTGCAAAATTCAGTACAATATTTCTGAAGGATGACTTGTCCAAACAAACCAGTTGCACTCCAATCAATAGTACCCACCTTCGCATTTCAACATATTGAATATCACCAGAGAAAGAAAAAAATTCTTTGATATCCCTCTGAGAAGCAGCTAGAGAAATGTTACTGACCTTAACTGTTCTTATCTGTACAGAACAAAAAAAAGAGCAGATAAATATATGCCAGCATCTCTAACAAGGAAACATTGCTTTGAAATTTAGGGTTATTAACCTATACACTGGTAGTGGAGTTTGAAGATGCCACAAGCAGTTTTTTTATCTTAACCACGTGTCCATTTAACCTAGCTTAATAATTTCACAACTAAACAAATTGATTCCTTATATACAATTAAATGGACATGTAGCAAAGACATAAACCTGCTTGTGGAGTCTTAGGATTCTACTGCCAGTGTATATCATAATAATCAGACTCATCAAACATTTTAAGATAACACTTATATGATTCCATGAAATGTGGCATCATGGCACAACTTTATGTAAAAACTCTTTCCATACAAACCAAAGAAGTCAAAAGAAGTAAACTGATAGTTCCAACTGGAATCGAGATAAAAAAAATTTTCTTTCTCTCTCCTCTGATCAACCACAAAATCTTGAAATGCAAAAACAATTAAAATTCATTTCACAGCTATTTCAATACTACTTTATCAAAAAGATGCAAAAAATACTCTAATTTAAAAGTCTAAAAAAGTTTAACTATAGCAAATGATGATCAACAGAGCTCTATTGTTAATAGCACCAACCAAAACAAATTTAAAAACATTTTTTCCTCACATCTGAAACATTGATTGTCCAGTTCGCTGTACCATTTGTCTGTGGAATGGCTCCAAGACTCTGATTAGTATGGTCCAGTGGAACCTGCATATGCAATGATCAATTAGGAGTTTGAGATTAAAGCAGAGAAGCTCTACTTGGTAAGAAAAGTAATTTCAAGTTATAATAGCAAGAGATAACTAGAGATATGATTGACATGGATATACTAAACGAATAAGACAAATGTACATGAAAACCAGGTTCAAGATTATTCAACCACAGAATTCATAAAAAGTAAAAGGATAAAACAGATAAAATTTCACTCTTTCCTTCTACCAAGAAAATTGCTCATCTCTACTTGCTACATCAAAGCAAATAACGCTGAACTGTTGGCAGAATGCTTTGGGATCATAACATCAATCGTAATTGAATCATATATTTAAGTATCGAAAGGGAAACCATCCACATAATTTGCTTTGGAGATTTTATGCTTCCTCAAGTAACCAGCTTTTATCTTATTTTTAAGATCAATATATAGCTCTCACCAGGCTTTTATACTGATCCTATCTGAGCCTACAAACTAATACCAAATATACTACTTAGAATTACCACACTTCATACTATATAACAAAAGATGCATAAACTAGATATAGCAAAAAATGTAATTTTAAAGGCAAACCTACAAATGTTAATGACATGACCATCAAACCCAAGTGCCACATAACGATCAGGACAAGTTACAATCTTTCTGGGTGGAATCATCAAATTTACATTCTTGTTTACAGGTCAATTTATAATTTCTATATATATCAGTCCCCATACTCCACGATTTGCTTCCAAGAAAGTTAAAGAGAGTATCCAACTGAATATTTGCATTTAAGTTATTTTCATAACCCAAGAACTATAATGAGGTCAACTATAAAAACCCAAAGAACCATTTGGCTCTAGTAAAGATAAACTCAAAAGTCCAGTCTTTATGGTCTCATTTTTCCTACATTTTCCCGGCAACCAAACAGAACAACACCCATATTTCGCTTTCATGAAGTCTTGTCTTTTTTTTTCCAAAAAAAGAAGTTGTTGGATCTAACTAAGCAAAGGGTCACATCCATCAAAACCATAAATACTAAAGGAATTTACTTACCGACATCTATAGACTGTAGGAAGAATTCCCTCGAAGATTTACAAAGAACCGAAGAACGTCAATGGAACAATGTAGCTTAAGGAAACCAAAGAAATCTGGATTGGAATTTTGATTGGAAGAGAAAGGAAAGTTCCGATGAAGGCAGGGGCGTCTTTATCTAGCGTGAAATATGCGGGCAGATTTCTTAGAAGCGCGTTGAGTCTTGCCCCTTTTTTCACTTTCAGCTGTAAAAACTGGATAATGTCTCTTTCCCTTCTCCTTTTACGAAAAATACTTTATCCTAATTTGCTTTTGTAATGAAACATGCTTTTTAATTTGATTAACTTATTAAATTCCAAATAAATAGTACAAGTAATACTCTTTGGGTTGTGCTTTCCTTTTCTCTTTTTATTTTTAAATTTTTTTAAAATTATCTGTTCCTTTTTTTAATATTTAATATTTTATTTTTATAATATCTAAAATTATTTTTCATATATTTTTTACATTTTGGTATTAAAACTTATGGATTATCAACTTTATAAAAATATTTTTAATTTTTAATATAAAATACATTCAAAATTTTAAAGTTAAAATACTCGTTAATTTTAAGATATTCGAATCCAAATTTTATTAAGTTTTAAGATATTCAAACCTCATAACTATCCAAATATTTTTAAAATTTACTTTCCGATCTCTAATACATACTCACTATCTGATAATTACCTAAATCTGTTTAAAATTTTAATTATGTTCAAAAATTTTATTTAATTATGTTCAAAAATTTTATTTAATTCTTTATAAGTATACAATTATCAGAACTTGAATCCATCTTATATCCATATACGATTAAATTATATTTCACAATTACATCTATATTCCACACAATTTACTAATAATTAAATTTATAAAAACATATAAACAATAAAATTACAAATTTACAATAATAATTGTTTAATTTAAATTTATAAAAGCAGACAAACAATAACTATATTCTAATCTCATAATCTCTCTTTATATATATATATATATTATATTATAAGTTTATGTAAACAAACGTAAATATATTTATAATTAATAATTTTTATAAGTTATAGTTTTTATAAGGTTAACACAAATAGAAAGTAAATATATTTATATTAAAAGTATATATATAATAGTAATTATATTCTTTATAACTTAACATAATATATAAAAAATGCATATATATTGAAAGATATTATATAAATAAATTAACATAATTTATAAAATTATAAAATTATTTTAATCTCACAACCTCTTTTTAAGTATATATACTATTATAAGTTTACATAAATAAAAGTATATTTATTATAACTAATAATTTTATAAATTATAATTTTTGTAAAGTATAAAATAGAAAATAAATAGATTTATATTGAAAATATATATAAAATAGTAATTATATTTCTTATAATACAATAGGACATTCATACTATTTAAACATAACTGAAAATCTAATATTTTTTTAATATAAGTATATTAATGACACCATATTAATAATATGACTAAAAATCATGTATCATTAATATATCTATCAATTTCTACCAAAATAAATTATTCACAAAGTTGGTAAAAATGCTAATACACAAGTTCAAATTCAACAAAATTTTACATATTTAATTAAATTATCTATATATAAATGCGTATAGAATAAGGTTTGGGTACATATATTATATATTATATAAATAATAACAAAATATATAGATGGGTATAGGGTTCGGTCCAGGTACATTTATTATACATTATATAAATAATAATAAAATATATAAATGGGTATAAATTTTGAACTCGAGTACATTTATTATATATTATATAAATAATAATAAAATATTATATAAATTGATATAGAGTTCAAGTAGTGGGTAGCTAAAGAGTGGTACTTAAACTCAATACGGGCAAAAAAATTACTATCCGAATTTAATTATAGGGTAATCTAATCTTATATAATTAGGTTGGGTATTCTTGAGTACCTTGTAGTAGGGTACTTACTGATATCGCTGATTAAAATTATTTTTTTAAAACTCAATAAAAGTTAAAGAAAATAAAAAATTTGAAATAAAAAGTAATTGCCAAGTAAATAGAAGTTACTAGTTTTACATGTTTTACATTTTAAGTAATTATTATTTTTAACTTTTAAAAAAGTAATCATAATTTTGAATTAATTTAAATATATTTATCCATCAAAACAAATTACATGAAACTTTTCCTTATCCTTTTTCTTTTAAGCCAATAAAATTTCTCCTGTTTGCTCAAATTATAGTAGTCAATTAGTCTTTGTTTGGGAATTACAAGGAAAAATAGGAGAAAGGGAGAGTTGAAAGCAAAGGAGAATGTTTCTATGGAAATAGCATATGCTATTAAAACGTAAAAGGTATAATATTTTTAAAAAATATGAAATTATTTCAAAATTTTAAATAAATTTTTATTATTATATTAAGTTTAATAAAGTTTTCATAAGTTTATAATTAATGATTAATTAACTATTATTAATCAAAATATTACTTGTCATTTTATGTTGTTTACTAC
>NW_018397266.1:1367081-1398768 GCF_002168275.2 Theobroma umbraticum
TGTCAACATGTCATAATCAATAATAACGTAGTATGTTGATATGACATAATGAAATGTTATATAACATTTTAACTTTTCACGTGAGCACCACATCAACATCACATGACATAAAAAATAATAAAAGATGTTTTAACTAAGAATAATTATTCTAAATAAAAATATATTAATAACAATCAATTTTCAAAAAAAAAAAGACTATGGACAATTATGATCCAAAATAAAAATACAAGACTTGATTGAATATAATAGAAAAATAAAAATTTATTTAAAATTTTTTTAATAGTTTGGGCACATTTTAAAACATCATGTTAGAATAACAAAAAAAGGAATGAAAGGTTTGAGCTAATAATTTTATTTTTATCCTAAAACGAAGAACAAATAAACTCTAATGTTTAATCTATGAATCAATCCAAAAATAAATGAAATATTATACATATATATATATATATATAGTATTGAAGCACTTCCTATAAACAAAGGTTCCTATATAGTAGTGAAGGGTATAACCTCGTACCATATTGTCCCATTGCTAGGTTATATAGTATCTCACTCCCTAGTGACATTTGCCTAGGGAGTAGGGGTCCAAGGTTTTAAGGAAAATAGTTGACCTTTGATTCTCAATATGAAGCTTGTACGTTGAGTCCCCTTGCCATTGTCTCCAGTTAGACTTGTTTCACCCAAACATGGTAAGCCTAAATAGCCATATAATTACTCATTATATCATACGCAATAACCCAAAACACTTGTGTTTTTTTTTTTTTTATGGATTTAATACTAATAATTGGTTTAGTATAACAAAAGGTAATTGAGATCATTAATTCTACTACAACTATGTACTTGACTTGCTCCACAAATCAAACACTCTTTTCAGTCAACATTAGTGTGCTTATACACACCTAAATAACCTTTTTTTTTAAATTTCTTTTATACATGTGAAGATTATTTTAGAATTTTGATTATTTTTTAAACGTAACTCCAATAATTATTTTCACAAAATTCAAATGTAAAATTCGAAAATTTTGATCATTAGAATAGTCTTTTTAAGATTGCGACAATATAATTTTGAAATATATCGTAATATAAAAATAATAAATAATAAATAAGGGTGGGATTTCTTCTTCTTTTGATTTCTCACGAGTCTCTAGCCAACCTTTTCATTCTACAAAGGAAAATAGAAGCCAAGTGGCAAGCTAAAACATGTTAAGCATGGCGCCCATTATGATGGGGGAAGGGCAGCTCTTTTGAAGACATACCCTTGAATGAAGGGCAGACTAACTACAAAGTGAACCTATATTTAAAAAGGCTAAGAACAAGAAAGTCCAAAAGCCATATATTAGAATACCAAAAGATGCATTCACGCCTAGTAAAGACAACTGCAAATACCTTCTTTCCCTTTCAATTTCCCTGTTATCCATGCTCTAAACAATTTGCAACCTCCTCCTTTTATAAGACAATCCCACGTTATTTTTGCACCTTTGCAACATCCATCCCCATCACTCCTGCCAGCCAGCAATTTCCATGTCAAATTGTATATGTCGACGACTTAACATTCAACTCAATAATAATAATAATAATATGTATCTCTTATTCAAAGAATTAAAGGAAAAAAAAACCCAATATTTTTCTCATAAAGTTGATATTTTAATGGAATTGCTCATATCGTCATAGAAATAGGGTTGATCTTAGAACTTGTGCCAGACAAGTCCCTGCAAAAATGGGGGAAAAAGTTTGGGGAAGCCATGTGCAAATGAGACTTTTACCTGGTTGTTGCTTGGTCGCGGGATGCTCACCATCTCCTATTCACTCACAGATCTTTCCTTTCTTTTTTTTTGGCGGCTCTTTTTGTCTGCCACATTCATATAGATACTTATATATATGGAAAAGAGAGAAATAATAATAATAATAATTAAACAACACATTGTTGCCATGATGCAAGGGGAGGGGAGGGTCCCAAAAGTAGACAGTTACCAAAGATCAGACGAAAGTAAGCACCATTACTTAACCGA
Organism: Theobroma umbraticum; assembly: GCF_002168275.2. Taxonomy (NCBI): domain Eukaryota; kingdom Viridiplantae; phylum Streptophyta; class Magnoliopsida; order Malvales; family Malvaceae; genus Theobroma; species Theobroma umbraticum. The sequence goes on from NW_018397266.1 coordinate 1,369,088, forward strand.
CAAAGATTGAGACAAGGCTCTTGATCCAGGACAAGCCCCTAAAAAATTAAAAATTGAGGAGAAAAAATGATCACTCATGCCAACTCAATTAGAAACATTCCCATCAAGAGCAGAAGGCCCCAGAGTAATCAAATCATATTAAAAACATGATTTATAAGTATAAAGGGGAAGGGAAATTGTTGGGTGTAATAAGGAATATCCTATTCAAACCATTGAAAATTAACTTCCACCGAAAGAAGAACAAAATCATAATAGAATCCAATCAAATCTGTCAAAGGGGGGGGTAGATACAAAGATTAAAAGCCACTGCTGCAATTCCATACCATCTTATCTCTTTGCTCTTATGCTGTACATTCTGCTCAAAGGAACAAATAAAAAAAAAAATCACCTTCTCTCATGACATTGTGGGTCTGCCCTCTCAACTAACCCCAACTAAATTCCAAAACGAGGACTAGTCTTTGATGAGTGACTTTCTTCATTAGAAACAGTATCATTCTTAATCAACTGTTGTAGCTATAAATTTTATTAAGTACCCTTTCTGCAGTATCTACCAAAATTTCTGCATTTATTAACAGAAAGGAGCTCTATGAGGAATGCCTTTCCTTTTGTTCACTCGTTTCCTGGGCTTTAAACTTGTGCTCGCCCATGTTTTTGTCTCCTCGGAAACATCTGTTGAAGAGATTGAGGATTGCTTTTCTTCTTCTGTACTTATATCTGAATTTTGGTTGTCCTTCAGGGAAAGATCAGGGATTTCTTGTATTGGCAATTCCAGTTTATCGCTTTGGTCTTTAGGCTTCACATCAACAGCTGATACCTGAAGCATTTAGCCAACGTAAGAGGGAAATTTCAAGCACAACACTGGGGTTTTAGAAATAAATCCAAAGGGAATCTAAGTAGTTACCTTGCATGCAATGGAGCAAAAGCGATTAGGCGGGTCTTGAAGGTATCTTCGGCAAGCTTCACAGGCAGCACCGGTTTTTGATTTTGTTGATGGTTTGGCATCTTTGGCTTGAGGCCGAGGATTCAGATGGACAGCTTTTTCACCATTGATTTTATATGTCTGTCAGATAAAAAACATTTCAGTAAAGGAAATCCCATGATCATTCCAATTTGCTACTAAAGTTTATCAAAAGAGAAAAGTGAAAGGCAATCAAGCAATCACTGAAGTAATTATAAGCTGAAACTGTGGATATGGAAATATTGGAAGCAACCAATGCAGTAATAGAACAACAGGGAAAAGCGAATTTGGATTGTCCTGCAAACATAATGATAAGAAAATCTATTCTCTTTGATTTCGTATCTCAGTGTGTGCTCTCCTTAATTCCTACTGCTACTACTACATTGACAAATTAACTATCAGAACAAAAAGATGTTTCATTACAAATTCATATTCATCTAATACAATATATCAGTAACAATTAGAAGAAATTAATGACAATTTGGTGCATTCTAATTTTTATTGATCACCCCAAAACAATCTTTTATCACTTCCATAATACCATACAAAGCAGCAAGGCAGAAAATTGCATTGAATTTGATCATCAATTTATGAAAAGTTTCATGGCTAAGAACCTGAATTTTGGAACAGTCAAGATGCTTCTGCATTTCTTGAACGCGAACGACATCTTGATAGACATATTTGCAGATCTGAAGCGACCGATGATGGCCGTGAGCCTTACAATGCCTACAAAACTCGAGACTACAGTCGATGCAGAACACGTTTTTCTCACTTTTCCTGAGGTCCTGATGATCAGAGCAAGAACCAAAGAACTCACTTTGCAGAAGCGTAGAGAGCCAATCCGTTTTCTTCTTTATGTATAACCCGCAACCCACCTACGATAACAAATGCAATCCACTGATATCAAAACAAAAAGCTTGCAAAGCAATGAACTTTTCAGCATTCTTGATTCACAATTCAATCAAAGTTTACAGCTTGAATTAGTACTCAAAAGCCGATTCAAAATTTGAGCAACAAATGAATTCAATATCAAGATTCAACATGTAATGTAAATATACCATCTTAGAAGTATAATTCACAAAAGATATCAACAAAACCAATACAATTCAACAAACTTCAACATTCAAGATTCAAAATTCAAACACCTAGCGTAAAGCTGTTGAATTCATAGAAAGGTTAAGAGTTTCAACAAAATGAAACTAACCCAAGAAGCTATACAGGCTGTTTTCATGACTACATCAAGGCTGAGCACTAATTACTAGATTCAGAAAGATTGTGTTTCTTTTGTTTTCTATCTAAATTTTCCTGGGAACCAAACGGACACATGACAGCCAAATTAACATCAATCACCAATAAGAAAATCAGAGATGGCCATCATTCAAAACTTGAGATTACGTTTGACAGAAAAAACCAATTCAATAAAGAGACACCAGCAGTTAGTGAAAGAAACAGAACTCTCACCATTTCTTTGCTTTGAATTTGATATTTTTTGTTCTTATTTTGCTCTGACCAATACTCTAATGAATACAATTAGCAAAGCTTTAATTTGCAGAGAGAAGGAAGAGAGAGCGAGAAGAGAGGACAAGTCTACAGAATGTGGAAAGAGTGATATAAGGGATGTGCAGTGAAAGATATTAAAATAAAATAAAAATAAAAGGAAAAACCAAATGGAAAGAGAGAAAATTTTGTGAGCAACGTTTTCTAAGAAAATGAAGTGACCTACCCTAGGCGGGAAAGGTTAATAAATCTTTCTGGTTGGAGAGTTAAAACTTGATCGGACGGCTATTAATGAAGTTGTTTAGTTGGACTTATCTTCATCATGATCATCATCATGATTCATGACCCTCAGTTAAAAGTAAATTTTAGGGTACTGTAATTTTTGCTTACTCTTAATTAATTTTACTAGACTTGTGGAAAATCAGAATTGAATAATTTTGTAATTTTTTCCTTAATATGTACAAAACCAAGTTTAAGCCAAAATTAGATGGATCGAAAATAAGTTTATCAATACTCGGATAAGGAACGGTTTGAACACGTTAAAAAAGAAAACAAAACAAAACAAAAAATGAGAAATCATTTTTAGTTACTATGATTATTTTTAGAATCAATTAAGATGCAATAATTTCTCAATTAATTATGTTTTCCAAATTTTGAGCAAATCATTAAATTATTTTAAAGAATGACTTTTTCTCAGGCCTCAATTTTCTCCACTGGGTCAGCTCCTTTTCAGGTGGTAAATTTAAATATAAATAAATAAAAAAAATACATAAAATGTCAGGACAGGTCAAAAAAAATTCATAACGGAAGTAAAGAGGAAACAAAAAAACCCTAAATCAGGGTAAATTGAAATGACGATATTACCCTTCCAATTATGGTTGACAGGGAGGTTGAGATCGTGGACAAATTTGACTTTTGGTGGGGCATATTATGAGAAATAAGAAAGGGGAGCTGTCTTTATTTGTAAAGGTATAATAAAAGGAAAAGCTGTCCATAGAAAGGAATTTCCTATATTTGCTCCGAAATTTGTCAAGTCTGAACAGGATCAACATAGGAGGGGTCAAAAGCATATCTAGGTATGGTATCTTACCTGCCTTACCCACAACTCTACCCATTTTTCAATTTTCGCAAATTTCTTTTCCACATTTTCCCGGATTATCCCTAATTTTTGTTTACCATTATCACTTTAATTTAATTTTTTAATATTCAACGAATTAATTATAATAATAAAATATAATATCTAATCAAAATATTTAAATAAATTTTTATTTATAATATTGATATAATATATTAATAAACATAATATTTTTACTATTTACGTTACTGTAAATATAAAGTGATAAGTAAAGATTACAACCCTTGTTTGATAATTTTTGTTTTATTATTGGAGTATATCTGTTTAGTTTATCACTTTGATGTCTTCTCCTTTTTTTCATAAAGTTTATTCATTTTGACCTTTTTAGATAAAATTAATTGGAGTCATTTCTTCAATATCTCTAAAATATTATAAAAAAATTAAATGGGATCCCCTTTTTTGTTAAATGAAAAAGTCAAAATTTTTTGCAAGTGATAATACGCATTTAAAACAAAAATAGGGGTAAAGAGGAAAAAAAATGTCAACTTGAACTAAAAAAACATGCTTTTTCCATATTAGAATTTTATTAAAGAAATATTTGTTATTGTGTTTTACTGGTTAAATCCATTAGGTTTGACCAGCAATATAAGAAATAGTACTGTAGATATAGGGAATTCAATCCACTAACAAAAACATAATGAGAAATTGTGTGAAAATTGAAAAGGTTGGTCCTCTTTTTCTATTTTGGATAGAGAACGTAAAGTGTTGATTTCTTTAAAAGAAGCACTTTTGTTTTTATTCAAGTGAAATTCAATCAACTTGAAAAAAAGAGGTGTAACATTTCAAACCCCCCCTATCGTTGAGGAGGCTAGGGAGTTGGTAATTTTGTCATATATGTAGTGAGATTAATTGTTATGTAGTTGATTACAGTTATTTAGTTGATTTTTTGACTTACTATTTAGATCATGACTCGAAAAGAATGTGTTTCGCTACCTAGGGCTGCCGTTTGACATGACACCCACCAGATTTGCTAACTAATCATACCTTTAATCCTACTCATCTTTTCTCTAGTAATCTTTTAGGCTACTATTAACCATTCCTTATAGGATATTAATCAATTATGTGGTCTAATCTTGGGTCTCCTTTCTTTCCCTTGAAGCAGATGACGATAATTTCATGTCTAGTCGCATCAGCGGATAAAATGCCAAAAGTTGCTGGTCTCAGCCACTCTTGATCAGTTTTGACAAATGCTCTGTAGCCATGTGTTGCATTTTGGGCATCGTGTCTCTATTGTTAGTAAACTCTTGGGATTAGGGAGAGCCGCATAACCATTTCCGAGATGTCAATAGCACAAATACACATTAGAAGCCAGAAAAACAGATGAGAAAAAAACATCCTCAGGTTCGGAAAGCTAGGTGCTCTCATCGTCTCCCTTTTCTTTCATCTTACTTAAACATCGGAGGCCGGATGCTGAAAGCCCCTGGCGCCCCTCAGTACTCCATACTCGTTTTCATCCTTGGCATCAACAAAATGACAAGGTTATATAGGGCCCCTCGTCCTAATCCACCGAATGCATGCACAAGGGACCCGAGACCCTGCGTTATTTCCGTGACCTCCCCGTTGTCAAATCAACGTAAGATATGGTCTCTACAATAATTATTATTTTGTGATTCTGGGGCCACTAAAAGTCTCAAAGGTTTCCGAACACATGCCTCCACAACGGTTCAGTAAGTAGCCCTAGTTGAGCTTCGTCAACAATAGAAAGCACGATTCCAACTGTGTCAAAGCCTTGGGCCATGCACGTGGACCCGAAATAGCAGAGATTTCTCTAGAGAAAAGTCTAGCAACTTTGGTGGTCACATATGACTCTTACAGTCAGAAGAGTAGGGGTCGATACCATAAGTCACAATCATAAAAGAGAAGATAAAATCGTTTTATTTCTATTTTACACTCCGGAGTTGTTTTTGAACAATACTCTTATATTAGATATGAATGTAAACCCCCCTTCTCCCCTGGAAAAAAAAATGTAATCGCAAGAGATGCACCAGAAGATTAGGGAGAAATAGCAATACCGAAACCTTTGTTGTACGAACAGTCTCTGAAGCCAGCAAGTGATCGATTCTCGACAAAATTGGAGGGAAGACCCATTTACATGTATACTCTTTGGGATTCAATTTTCCATATTTCATGTTGACTACTGCTACCTGTCTCTCGCGAACAAATCTGAGCGGTTTTCCTACATTTCTCATTGATACTTTCCCCACCAGGTCAAAATGGATAATAAGAATCACAAGGAAGCAGCAGAACTTTCTGACGGTATCCACCTTCACCGTTTTAAATCAATCGAAGTGAAGATGGTGTTTTCTTTTACGACACCTATTGACATACCAACTTGCGTGTTTTTGTAGGCCCATGCCAATCATCACTTTTAGGCTTGTGAGCATGACGTAGGTCATGGAGATCAAGAGAAGGGTCCAAAAGAATCTCCATGGCAGGGGGCTGTATGGAAGGTGAGCAGCATACACTGGAGTCAGCACTCGGATGACCTAAACACAGAAAAAAAAATATTAAATTAAGTAATTTGAAATTCTTGCCCAGAAAAATATAAATTACATTTTTACTACTTTTTTAAACCAAGCTAGAAATTCAACACAAACTAATTAACCAGAAATTGAACAAATCTTTTGAACCCTATTGATGTATCATTAGTAAATTTCGTGCTTTACCCTGGCATCCTACTGGCTAGCATTAATGCTTCCAACAAACGCAGAAATCTTATCACTTCAACTTTTGATTGAAATGAGGAGGTGGTGAAATTAAAGTCAGCTGTTTTCTCCATGACATTGGCAAATTTAGTTTGAAAAATCGAGCTCTACTTTCAGAATTTATTACATACTACGGAGAGAGAAACTTTTTATTCAATATTAAAAGGTAGAAAAAAAAAACTGCAAAAAGGCCAGATATGAAAAAACCATGTAAACATCGATAAAAGGAGCGCGAAGCGGGAGAGGGGAGAGGAGCAAGAAAACAATGGGACAAAGTATTAACAAGTACTCACCACACAAGCTGGTGCAAGTGGAACAAAAGTGAGATTTTTCTTGCCATCTTGAGTTTGTATATTCAAAGTCTGAAAATGTTGACAGTGTATTATTTTAAACGTGATTAATACAAGAGCAAGTTAAAAAAGCTAATTTATAGAATGCAAAAACTATACTAGGGAAATATGGCAGAATAAATGATATACAAGAAAAATGTTTGTTGTCAAAAAAAAATTTTCTAGAGGGGAATGATAAGCAATTTGTCAACAGGAGAAGCATATACCTGCTTGCAGAGATCTTCAAGAAATTCAGAGTATGCAATGGGCTTTATGCCATTGAATTTGGCAAGGAACGAATGTTTTATGATATCAATTAACATTTCACAAACAAAAACCACTAGCGCATTCTGCAGAGTTCATAAGACTTATGAGCAAGCCAAACAAAGTCCTGTACAGTAGTTCTGATAAGAAAATATCTTAAAACAAAGAGTACTATAATTTTTTACAGTGTACTTACATAAAGAAAACTTTCGAACCAAGGACCCTCTGCTTCTAAAATATTTTGAGCTAAAACGAATAAGAGAAATGCTGAAATGTGGAATCTCTCTACTGAATCTGAGAGGCAAAATGATTCAAGATTTATATTTAAATAAAAAAACCGAGACAATGAGCAATACACCAAAAAGAAAACATATACATAAAATGCAGGTATAATATTATTTTAATAATGTTTTTCCATGGTTCATGTGTAGAATATGCTTAAATTGGTTCTCACACACTAACTGATACATGTATTATAACTTCTTCTTTTTCTCTTTTTAGCTAATATTTCAATTAGTTTGGCAGCTGAATATTTTCTAAACAAGGGTGCATTGAAATGCACACTCAATTTCAATGCAAACTCAATCACAATGGCCAATAAGTAAAAATTCCTAAAGCATCATGTACAGACAGGTTTGCAGACTAACTATTAAAATAGGAGAGGGTCCTTACCCCTCCCCCCCCCCTGAGTAAGTAGATATAAAAAACCTTCTAATGACGCACTCACCCCACAGGACTGGGAATCAGGCAGTTTGCACCAACAAACAATGTATGCCACAAGGAGGCATCAAAATAATATCAGAAAAGCAAGAGAAGTCAGTACTATAAATAAGACGGCAAGGATGGAAAGAGAATGAGAGGTATTGGCAAAGGGAGAGAATAGAGTGTGGAGGAAGAAAGTGTAACTAAGCAGCGAAAGAAGAATGCATATACTCTATAGAAAATAAATGTGAAGAAAAAAACTTGCTTAAAGCAAGCAAGCCAAATGATGCTCTATGATACTAATGGGTACACAAAACATCAACCATTGCTAATAAAGTGACATGGCCATAGCTAGGACTCAGGTCTCATAACTTTCAAAATGAAGTTTACAGGAAAATATCTTCAACATTTCCCTTGAATCTCATAAAAAGCATCATCTGAAAAATGTTACAATGATCACTCCTTTTGAACTTTAAATTCCGTAAGAATCCAAAATATCATCAGACAGTCACAAACACCATAAAAAGGAACATGCAACAAAGCAACTAACCTGAGTATACCAGACTGTGGATGTTATCCTTGCTAAAACGTTTGAAGACATTACTTTTTATCTCAGCAAAGTTATTGGATACCAACAAAGCAAATAATGCATTATTATGAGCGACGATGCAAGTTGATAAAGTAATTGCCTGAGCTAATAAAATAAAAGAATGAAGAAGTAATGATAGTCAAGGAAAAAAACGGAACAAGAATATCTAAGAAGAGGAGAGAAAGAGAGAGAGAGATCATCACTAGAGTATAAGGATATTTGAAAAAGCCATAGCCAATGCTTGGTCCGAAACAAATCTACGAATCCAGAATCTCATTTTTTCCGGAGAGCAATTTGCAAGTCCTTCTGCAGAATAAAATAGGGTTTCTAACACATCTCCACCAAAGCTTTGGCATAATTTATCAAATATCTGGATGTGGACAAAAAAAAAAAAACAGTGTTATACACAATTCAGCCTAATAGTAGCAAAAAGATACTAATGGCATTAGAAACAACATTGATGCTAGAGGAACACACACGCTAGTCCCTTACAGTATAACAGATCCTACCACAGAGGTACAAAATAAATGAAACCATAAATGTCACTAACAGTTATCAATCCAAAAAAATCTCTTAAAGACTATCTAATCTTACTTAAGAAGCCCTAGCTATGCAATTTTAAAATTTAGATAATTATAGCTTTAGACTCTTTAATAATAACATACACTATTAATATTTTAATTGGTGACAAAACTAAAAGTATATTCCAAAAGCAAAGAATTTATTTAAGTGCAAGTAGCATACTAAGCAAACATCAAATCCGTGACCTTAATCCCTTTCCTTTGAGATATTTTTCACATAAAAATTTTGTACTTCTCCCTTGGAAAAAATGGTCACAACTCCAACTTCAAAAAATTTTGATAAATAGTATGGAGGAATATGCTATTTTAGTGACAGGCCATCAGCCACAATTAGCAATTGTTTTTGACAAATTGCAATTATGGAGTTCAATGATTAAAAGGCTGGGAACTAAATGTTCTCATTTTTCAATATTTTAAGGAATATCTGCTTCTCAACAAGTAGAAACCTGCAGCTCTGTACTCCTTTCCAAGCTTTTCCAAGTATCATGAGCATGTCTCGTTGACCACCTTAGCTGTTACCCCTTTCACCCTACTAAGTTGATGTCTCCTAAGGTTAGAACGACCAATGTGATCTCCAATGATGGACACCACTACAATGCCACATTGTAATCAACTCTAATAGTACTTGATTGAGTCTGTCAGGTTCTATCATTACTAGATTGAGAAGATCAGAAAATTGAACAAGCAACTAAGAAAGGCTGCTTGACAAAATCCCTTTACAACTTTTTGCATTCTTTGGATGGTGAGACTATCAAAATTCTTCTGATTGAAACTCGCAAAAGCTTTTGTAACACCTTAAAGATTCCCAATGTGTTTCCACTTCTTTCCTTAATTTTTCTTCTCTCTCTCTTTCTTTCTTTCTTTCTTTCTTTTTTCTTTTAGACTTTTAATCTAAAACTGAAAAAAAGAAAAAAGAAAGCTACACCAGAATTTTTAACCAATGTGTCCATCGAACTCTGGCCCTAAGTCCATGAAGCAACAAAATTTCAGACAGTCCACACCTTGTTCATGGTAAATGTTAAGCCTCTATTCTGTTCCCTCAGATGCATATTAATAATTCTCTCAAGTAATTCGGATTAAGTATGTGAAATTTCTCAGGTTCAGCTGTTTATTCTCACCTCCAACACATTGTAAACCACGTAGAGTTTGATTGTTCCTTGACCACGAATCATGTGATATATCAGGCTGATATCTGGGAAGACAAAAACTTAAATTAGAAAGGAAAACCACCAATTAAATCAGTGTTACCTGTTAAACTCTTGGTCAATTAACTGGAAGAGCAATAATTATGCCTCAAAGCTTAACAAGCAGCAATAACACTTGGATATTTGTTAATGCTTGTTTTTTACAAACATGGATGCAGTTATATGTCCTGCTATACCTGTTTGCTCCAGGAGAATAACTCCACAGGCCAGAACAGCAAAGCAGCCAAAATCACACAGCTCGGCAGCAGAAGGCCTCTTGAACTGCCTGTCACAAAGATGGTTAGGTTATTTTGCAATCATTACAAATTACAATAGCTGTGCTATGTGTGAAAAAAGAACAATATAGAGCACAATTTTAAATATGGACAGAAAGAATTAAATGTTTGACCAACTGAAAGAGGCATAGAAAAACAACATTTTTTATACATACTTTAAGAATAGTTTCATTCTCAACTTTCTAGTTTTTAGGAAATACATTTTGTTACAAGAACAAAGCCTATTTCTTTTGTTCTTGACTTTATTTGGAAAAAAAAATAGTGAAAAAATGTTTGCAAATTGTTTTCATTTTTATGCCATTTAAAATTCCATTTTCTAGAACATTGTTCTTATTTTAAATTACCAAGCATATTTTCAAATTTGTTTTCTGCTTTTCATTAAAATGAAACAAAAAAATATAGGGAAACCAAGAAGACACCCTAAATTCAGGTTTCAAATTTTAGGGACTATCCCCGTTCTAGACTTTCTGCTACTCAAATTCCAAGCCAGAATCCATGCCCATATCTTCTGAGAAACAGTGATTGTTCAAACAAAATGGTTCCCGCCTATGGAAGCATAAGCAAGAGGAGAAGGAGGAAGTACTAAAATATAAGCAAGGATCAGATTTGCACCCCAATTAATAAAAAGAAGACAATGGTAATGAATTGTCATCTTCAAGCCTTTTTTAGGCTTTGAAATGAAAGCATAACTCAGAATTTTACAGAATCATTTTACCACTACAAGGGACGCGCTGCAAATAAAAAAAAAAGCATAACTGTAGACACAATTTTCTTACAAGTACGGGGAATCCAAATAATTTTTAGATGAATAATGAAATGTTGTAAGATTAATCAATCAACCAAATAATGCTCATATATTTGCATATATTTGAGTGGTATATTAGCATGCATATATTCCCAACAAATCATATGTATTAATAGTACGTACTCACATACATATCAGAGAATGATAGCAAACCTTGTAGTCAGGAGCCTCCAGAGCACAATCAGAATCCTTGTTGGCATGATAGTTAACAAGGACAAAAAAGAATCGAAGCAGATGAAGAAGCCAACATCTATAAGCTGAAACAACGTTTTTGTGCTTGAGAAAGGTTCAAAAAGATATAATGTTACCAGAACATAAATCTTGATTTGATTAAGCAATCCACCAGAAATACACCATTATTCCAGCATTTTAAAAAATTTAGTAGCCATTTCATCTTAAATGCGCAAAAATAAAATCTAAATAAGTTACCAAAAGGGTAAAAATGCAAATACAAGAAACAATGAATAATAAGTGCAAGGAAACTTATTATTAATAAAGTGATGAGGTAAAGGTATAATTATCAGGAAAATCCATCTTTTCTTTGTTTTTTCTCTTTGTTTTATCCCTATCAAAATTCAAAAAGAGAGAACTAAGATTACCACTTCACATCTCCAGGGCAAGCGGAAGATGGTGTCATACACTCTCTCTCGTTCTTGCTCACTACCAAATGTCGTGGTGCTCCGCAATGAATTTCCATTATACATTTCTTCCAAAAAGTATTTCACTGGTGATTTCTCCATTGTAAAAGGATCTGACCAGCCGAGAACCAAACAAGAGTAGATTTTAAACTAATGTTTCCAAGAAACATAACTGAAATAAACCAGAGAATGCAGATACAGTGCTGAGCTTCCTAATTTTTTCCCCCAAGGAACCACACTTGAGGTCAGAATCCTTATATATCTTAATAAATCAGATAACATTATTCTATACAAAATTCCACTAGGAAGTCAGACTGCATGTCAACAATCATAACTTCCTGCATCCAACATCAGCAGCAATTATTATAGAATAAAAGCTTACAACATATAAATATGTTTGTCAACCAATTGAACAACTTGTACATGCTTCTGTCAGTACTTTCAGATTCCCCTTGAACAAAGATACAATGAAGAAAAGAAAAAAAACGTTAAAGAGGCGGTTCCAATCAAAGAAAAGGAAAGGTCCTTTAAAACTGGCTTCTCCTTTCTGCATTAGTCAATAAACATAAAATCAACCTTACAGCATGCAGGAATCTCTACCATATGACACATGCATGAGTTATATTCCCTATCATGTCATGCAGAACTATGAGAGACAATTTTCCCACCATCTTTTTATAACATAAGTCAACAGACTAAGCCTCATTCTCAAACTACTTAGGGTCAGCTAAATGAATTTCTCCATTGAACTCGACAAGGGGCTATGGACAGGCTTGAACGACATCAGACCCTGTGTTCTAAAAACTTTTTACATTATCGAACCACTACCTCCAGAGATATATACATTCACACTTAATATCTAGAATACTAACTTACAGATCTCTTTATCTCAGTCTCGATCATCAACTATGATCATTTTAATGTCTAGAATACTAACATATGAGTGACACTCTACCTTCAACCATCATTGTTCATATTGCAATTCCATTTTGATAATAGTTTTCCTAAATTGTTTCTTGCCACTCTTGAATTAATTAGGAGTAATGATTAAAACCATATTTGAACCATTTATTTATACTTGTTCCTTACTTTCTTCTAGCATATTCCATGCACCATAATAGATTTCCATCAAATTCGCAACGAGGGCAATTCATTAAAGAATGAAATTGCGTAAAAACTCACAATTAGGATCCTCGGCCATGAGCCGCTTCCAATCCAACGACTCAGCTGTCTCCAACTTATTCGGCACATTCCCATTTGCCACAGGCTGAGGCGGCGCCGGGGGCAACGGCTCCTTCGAACTACTCACCTCCACACCACTCTCGTCCGCCCTCGTCGCCACCGTTGCCATCTCCTCTCCTCCGCCACCGGCAACTCCATTGACATTCCTCTGCCTCAATTCCCCAAAACCACACACATTCTGGCACACACTCTCCTCCACCACCACGACGCTCCCGCCACCAACATAACTGATCTTGTTAACATTTCCGTTATCTCTGATCCCGTAATTCTCGGAATTCGACTCCACCACGACTCCGCTGCTGCTGCCCTGCTGCTCCGATACCGAATCTTCCGGAATTATCGGGAACTCTGTCCTAGGCTCCTTCTTCTTCTTGTGTTTTCTCTTCTTCCGACGGGACGGTCGAGAGACGACGTTTTGGGATTGGATTGGATCTGACTTCGATCGGTAAAATAAAGGTCGATCTTCTTCTTCTTCGGCTAAAGAGCTGCTTTTGCTTAAAATCTCAAAAGACAGCTTCGTACCTGACGATCTCGACGCCATCGCTACCCGAACATTTGAGAGAAATCCAGAAAAAAAAACAATAATTTTATAACAAAAATTTCAAAATTAATTATTGTTCATTCTTTTGATTTGTTTCGGGTTCATTGGAGTGAGTGGGCCGTTAGTGGGAATTTAACTTTTCATTTCTCCTTTCCCGTTTAATTTGACTGATGATGTTTCATCTCACGTGCTATTGGCGCGAGTGACGTCGTTCTACTACTCAGCCGCTTACACGTAATTATCCCTCTCCGTCTCACATTTCTATTTCGATTTTTTTTTTCAATTTTTAAACTGTACCGAATTAAATTTTAATAAATATAGGACAATTTTTTTTCTCTCATAATATAAGTAAAGTATAAGCTTTAAAAGGTTACGATGGGTAATGAACTAATGATTCACGATTACCTTAAATTTATATGATAAGCGTGTATTACCTTAAAAAGAAAACAAACTAATAATTTATGAAGTCAATACCAATCCTAATAAAATCAACTCACACGGTTCTGATGTGGAAATTTTGATTTAAATTAATAGTAGATTATGGCAAGTTGATATTGTCACATTAAAATAAAATTTGGGGTTAATGAAATAATATTGACAAATATCTGAATTTATCGGTCTTATATACTCCAAAGTCTAATATTATTACATTCCTCGCGACCAAATTACATGCTACTACATTTGTTCTAATGGTACAAGAGTGAGGGGTAAGGATGACTGGAGGGATTTGAAGCTTATCATTCCCGGCGATGACAGAAGCAAGATGATTGACCGGTAACCACTGTGCTAAAAGCCCAAGGCCACCAAGCTTGAAATTTACTCATAAACTGGATCAAGTAATTAGTATTTACTCTGTTTTGCCCATACCAGATGCTTTATGCCATAGGAAGTCTATGCTATAAAGTAATAGACTTGCAATAGCATTGCTGGTTATTGTGGCTTAATAAATTGCTTTCCAAAAAAAAGTAATTAGTATTTACTGATCGACCAAGTAGAAGATTGTGGGTTCTTTGGGTTCTGTAATTTCCACGGTGCCTTCCAACATCTTAGCAACCTTCCCCATGGATGGCCTTGCCTCTGGCCTGTCATGAAGGCACCAGATTGCCGTCTTGACCATGCGATCCACCAGGTCAAAATGCAGACGACTATCATAACAATGCTTGATTTGACGGTCCAAGATGTCCTCCACCTTCATTTCCTTGAACACCTTGCCAAATGCCCACCTTGGGAAGTACCAATCTTCACTATCCATCAATGACCCTTGCATCTCAAAGTTCCTAACGCCACTCACAAGTTCTAACAACACCATCCCAAAGCTATAGACGTCAGCCTTGGGGGTTATGGGATCCATCTTGACCCACTCCGGTGCCATGTACCCGCGGGTCCCTCGGATCCGTGACATACTAACCATATCTTCCTTTTTCCTCAACTTTGCTAATCCAAAATCAGATATCTTGGGGCAAAAATCATCCCCCAAAAGTATATTTTCTGGCTTGATGTCGCAATGTAACACCCACTCTAAGCATTCTTCGTGCAAATACGCGATTGCTCTTGCCACGCCAAGGGCAATTCTATATCGGATGTTCCAATCAAGAATAGGATTTGGCACGTCAGTCCTAATTGGATCCATCTCCACTTCCTTGTCCAGAGAGGGGACCCGACTCGCCGGGAAGAGGTACTTATCAAGAGAACCATTAGGAACATACTCGTAGACCAGAATTCTTTGACCTTTCTCTGCACAAAATCCCCACAATCTGACCAAGTTGAGATGGTGCATCCGGGCAATAATTGTCACCTCTGCCCAAAACTCTGCATCCCCACCGGTCACATTTTTCAAGCACTTCACAGCAACAACACGGTGATCGGTTAATTCCCCTTTATAAACATCACCGAAGCCTCCTTTTCCAATCAGATTGGAAAAGTCATTCGTTGCTGCCTTGAGCTCTGCATAGGAGAAGCGTTTTGGCCCGCCTGCAGGCAAGAACTCGAGGCCAAAGGTTCGAGCCATGTCTCTATACTTGATGTATTTCTTCAGGAATGCCCAAAAGAAAAGAACCCCAGAGATAAGCTCAGCAGCAAAAAGAGTACAGATTATCAGTATATTCCGAGTCGTGGTGTTGGATTCGTCAGGTGGCAAAGGAAGGCTTATTTTAACAGGACATGTTGTTTCTAACAAACTTGTCATACCTGTGAAATTGGATCGATCGGTTTCTGATTTGTCAACACGCAAGAAAAATGCAGACTCTGTCCCTGGAGACCAGTATCCGTATAGCAATCGATCAATCTGGAGCACACAGTATCCTCTTCCATCATATTTAAAACCAAACCCCAGACAATTTGGATTGGCCAGGCATCGGGATTGACACATTGAGAAATTCTTAGCATTCAGATTACTCTGATCTGAGCCTCCAGAGAAGTTAACATAATCCAGCTGAAGAAACTTGGTGTTTCCAGGATTCCTGAGCGGAATTTTGATCTCACATGAGTTATTGTCATTGGTTCTTTTTCTGAATCCAGGTGGGCAAACGCAAGAAGTGGGATCAGAATTTGATGCATCATTCATGCAAATAGCATTAGGCCCGCAAGTTCCATGAACCGTGCACATTTCTTGTACAGCTTGCCAGACAACTTCCCACTCACCGGCTTTCGAACCAAAGCTGTAAATTCTGAGATTTCCATCATTATCCAGTGTCAGTCTCCGTAACCGGTTGGGTTCACCGAAATCTGAAGAAACCAAACTAGCTCCATTATCTTGACGCACCCTTCCATTCTCATCCAGTTTTTGAAACGCGTTATCAGTGTTCCAGTATTCAGAAGAGTTAAAAACCAGGCTTTTGCTATTCTGGAAGATGAATTTCTCATTCTTTGATTGCATCGCCGTCCCATTTTTTGCCTTCATTGTCTGATTAGGCAAAATCGTATCTGTTGGATAATCAAAACTCTGCCAAGTCCCATAAACAAGATTACCTTCATCTTTCAAGACTAGAGTAGAGTTCGGATTGCCAATAGCCGCAGGCTCTGGCCACAAGGTTCCGCCTGCAGAGTTGATTAAACGTAGCTCACTGGTATTGCTGATGACAAGAGAGGAAGTACGATCGATTGTAGAGTTAGTCTTAGCTGACCAGACAGTGGTTCTATTTCCAGATATGTTGTAATACCAAATAGAGAAAGTATAGTGATTTGCAGAAGAGGGTATTTGCATAAAACCAGCGGCGAAGTCTCTGTTGCGAGAGAGAAGAATCCTGTTTTGAGTTGGGAGCCAGGGGAAGTCCGAGGACGAAAAAGAGTCGTTTTCTTGGGATAAGGACGGTGAAGGGTTTGAGAGGAGGAGACTGAATAAGAAGGAGATTAGAAAAAGGAGAGACATGGTTGAGAGGTTGTTTCCTTCGTTTTGATAATGGAAATATTTTCTTATTTTATGAACTGTGAGGGGAGGCTGTAACTGGATGACGCGTTTTAATGGCGGCTTTGAATGGCTGTTGCTTCGTTGACGCTGGCCTTTTCACTGTTGATTTGATGGCTACTAATTTTTCATTTTTGTTGTTAGCGGCAATGGGGTCCCCTGCTACAGCTCTGCTTTACTTAAATTATTTTGCATTCCGGTCAATATAATTCGAGTAATTTTTCGGAAAAGATTTCTCATTAACAAAATCAAGGGAGCAAACAAAAGAAAAAACCATTAAAGCGAAATGGACGTCATTGTCAGTATCTCAGTGCGCAAAATTGCAAATGAACTAAATTTGATCCCCATCAAGGGTTGGAACTTCAAGGTCTTTGGTTCTTAAGTCTGGGAGAAGACAAAACCCTTCAAACAAGCAAAACTGAACCAAATTAAACGTTGGAAACTTGGATTGAGACCAAGGAAAATTGATAGAAAAAAAACAGCTGGTCTCGATTTGGCAATTTCTTTTTCGTTTCAGCCATTGGAAAATCTAAGAATTAAATGTTTTTTTAATTGAGGAAAATAAATTCAAATCTTGTTCTCATACACTAATCAATTGATAAAATACCCGAATACATAAAAAAATTTAAAATTACCATAGAATAAAAAAAAAAGATATTTTTAAAGGGAGAAAACAATGATAGTTACAGTCGAAAAGATAATTTTCCCTTATATCTTCTTTCAATTTGGTGCAAAATATTTTCTTCTTTTTGGTTCCACTTTGGATAATAGAATTAATTAAGTACCTTCCTAATTTGAATTAAATTTTATTATTTTTTAATTATATTACAACATTTGAAATTTATTTCAAATTTAAATTGAACTGTGATTTCAAAAATATAAAAGCTTAATTTTTACATATTTTAATACTTTCTTTTGAATTGAGCAACTCAGAGAGAAGTAAGAGGTATCAAACATAAAGCTAGGAAAACATGAGAGATGTTGAAGCGGATTACGAAAATCTCTCAACACTCTTATCTTTTTTTTTGGTTTATGACCAATAAAATGTCTCGTAAATTTATTTAATTCGGTGTGGTCTGTATGCATCGACATTTTATTATAAACAACTTTCTTAACTCAAAAAAGAAGTTATTACTTAATTTAGTTATTATATATTATGTTTTCAACCAGATAGATCAATAAGAATTGAAAATTATATGATCCACAATTTAAAGCAAAAATTTGTAACATTGAGTTATTAGTGTTTATACTAAAAGATGTGGTGTTTGTTATTGTTGGTTAATGGTTGTAGACGAGAATATAGTTATAACACTCTTAAAACTCTTTTAAGGATAAAATTATAATTAATTTTTCTGAAATTGAAGTTTATAAGAGAAAGTCAATGAGTTACTAATATGACATTCATAAGATATCTTGTCAATGGACCTCTTATTGTATTTGAATATTTATATGGTCGTGATTATTTATAGCACTTATAACAAATTAGTTTTCTACAAATCTAAATAGAAAAAATAGATATATCTAAATAAAATTATGATGCTTTTCATTAATGTTAATTTTTTATAATAATTTGATTTATGTTATCAAATGTTGGACAATAATAATCTCTTTTAATATTAATGATAATCTTGATGAAATTTTGAAATCATAAAAATTGACAATAATAATGTTAACTGATTGAACCTTAAAAGACTTATATCATATTGAATATAAATTATTGGATTATTCAAAGGAAATTTATTCTCGATTCAACGGAAGTTAAAGTTTGATGACGATAATGAGATTGCTCATTCTACTAAAAGCGTCGAGATTTACAAATTGGTTTTCTATTATGAAAGTGGTAAATCGTTAGAACACAAGGAGGTGAAGAAGATTAGATAAAGATGTGATGATCGTGGGTGATGGCAAGACTTTGGTTTAGAAATGAGCCTGAATTCGTGGTTTCAGTGGGCTCCAGCTTTAGGATCATTATTCTTACGTATTCGGTTACGAAAAAGTCGTCGGCGTTGGTGTGTTACGCGACTAGGACATCAGCATCACTTTCACTTGGCAAAAAGATTCCCAATGACAAACATGTGAATTCACCAGTTACCATGACTTCACTGTACAACGACACATCTGCTCTGCCGTGTTTCTTCAGCCACAACTCCGCAATTACCCTGGAGTCAATGGCAAGGAAATGTAATCATTATCCGGCATTTCTTTTGTTAATTTATAGTGTATTTGATAAATGATTGAAATTTTTTAAATTATTTAATTATTATATTTTTTATTTTTATTTAATTATTTTTAATAATAACAAATAAAATATTTTCATTTATAATTTATAATTATAATTTTACACTAATTTATTAATTTTTAAAATAAATAATCTATTTTAAAAAAATATTTTTCATTAGACATATAAGATCAGTTGTTAGTGTATTATTAAAATTTTTGTTAATTTAATGATATGATAATATTAAAAAAATTATTTTTTTTAATTTTAAAATTATTTTATATAAATTATAATTTTTTGGTTTTTTAAAATTTTTTCTCTCTCACAAAAAAAAATTCTCTCCCTAAGAGAGGGGAGCATCCATCTGGTGCTCTCAAGGGTGCTCCCCTCCCTTGACCAGCCACATTGTTTAGGAGAAAAAAAAAAGATAAAAAAAATCTTAATCTTTTCATATTTTTTATTAACAATATTTATATTTTTGAGTTCTATTATTTATTTCAAATATTAATAATTTACATGAAATTATAATTAAAAATTAAAAAATAAAATATTTTATCTAATAATAAATTCTTCGCAACTTGAGTTTAAGAATTTCACTTTTTCTTGTTTTCTCTTTAACATTAGAACGAGTCCTTGATGTTGGCATTTGGCAAATTTCATTTTCACAATTGTTGGCCGTAGATGACTGGGATCATGTACTAGGGGGCGGCTTGACTATTGTTACGGAGTTTGTTGGGTGAATTAATGTCTCCATTAATAAGGATGTACCTAGTCCCTTGTTAGAAGACAAATTTGTATCAAAAGATGAATTATTGTACTTATAAGCTTTTCTTAATGCATCATCTTTGGATCAATGAATGGATTCATAATGTAACAATTACTAATAATTTTGTCAGATTAATAAAATATATTAAGCCTTTTCTTGAAATAAAAGTCTTGTTGCTTTCAAAAAAAAAAAATTGATAAATGCATGTAGTTTTTTAATTCAAAAAATGGATTCAAATCAAGAGCTCTTTCAAATTCATGTCAACAAATACTTTAGTACGTCCTCAATGTATGTATACAAGTAGTCATAATCGACAGTGTCATTAACTTTCGTTATATTTACATTATGAAATAAGAGTTTTTTGAGGTAAAATAAAAAAATAATGTTTTTTATAAATACAAATCAAAGAAAAAAGATTTTTTTTTGGATATGATAAAAATGTAGGAGTTCAATTACAAAAACCGAAATAATTTAAGCAAAAAAAAAAATAGTGATTACCTCCTATATTTAATTCAGCAATGTTTAAATTTTGAATTTTACATATTTTTCATTTTCTACTTGAATTAATTCTACCAATCTTTAAATATGATTGATATTTTAAGTATTAACTAAATTTTACTGATTAGTTAATTTTTTTTTGATACAAGGGTTATTTGCGAAAATATAACTTAAAATTCCCGACAAGGGAAGACAAAAAATATTAAAACTTATAGACAAGTCTTCGTGGTGTGTAGTCATCCAGTTGGTACATTAATTAGCTTTACGATAAAGGTGAGTTATTGAATACTCTCAATTTTGATAAATCAATTCCTTAATGTTTCTTAGTAAATGAGAATTCGGGTCCAAAGATGACAAAGGGTTTGCAAGTTTTCAATTAAGAATTTTATGAATTTCACCTAAGGAAGCCTTATACAAATGTTAATTAATCTTACTATTTTCATTTTGGTCAAAAATCTAATGGCACAACCTATGACAGGATGTAGCAAATGTGCAAGCTAGTGGGAGGATTATTGAGTTTGGCTAAGTGATAAGTATATGTAAAAGGAAATAAAGAAAGTATGCAAAAAATATTAAAAAAGAAAAATTAGGGAATGAAGAAATAAATTGAAAGAAAAAGAAGTGAAAGTCAACTGTCCAATAAATAGCTCTAAAGGGATCTTGGCAATATATGTTAATTTACTCTTAATTAAATCAAATTAAACAATTAGATCTGATATCAATCAATAAATCATTGAATTATTGAATGATAGATGCCATCTTGAGTTTGTATAAGCAAACATTTGGTTTTATATAATATTGGATTCGACAAACAGTTTGTGTACTTCCCCAAGCACTTATCTTACAAGCTTTTATCAAATTTCTATTTGTATAATTAACTTCTATTCAATTCAACTACCTGATATGGTAATTTCTTTTTCTAGATATAGTTTATTCTTAAAAAAAAAAGCTAGAAAAGTTATGGGTTTATTATAGATATTTTAAATAAAAAATAAAAAAAATTCATACTTATTAAAAAAATACCATTTTTTTCTTCATTGAATTTAAAATTAAAATTACGTTTAATTTATTGATAAAGGAGTTTACTCAGGTTCAATTTGCTAGTTGAAAATTTTAATATATACATATTAGATATTATTTTTTTATTGATATGTTTTGAACATGAGATACATTTATTTATTATTAAATCAAATACTCAAATATCATATTAGACACTTGATGCTGAAAAATATTTGAATGCATGCTTCTGTCTTAAATGATAGTCGAAAATTAAACTACGTGAATTAAAATATTTAAGCTAATGAAAGTTTACATGATGGGGAAAAAATCCAAATAGAAATCTCAACACTTTTGCTACAAATATATTTAAACTAGAAACAATCCACGATAAGTGAAAGATGCTACCTCTTCACAAGGGATCCTAGTTCCGTTTTCCCCTCAATTTCTTCAGCAAGGGTGGCACATTCACCGCATAGCTAACGTAAATTCTATCCATCATTTCATCCACGAACCGGAAGTAGGCATGTCTCCAAGACTTTTTGATGATCAAAGAACCACACACAGCCCAGAATCCCACTATAAATCCCATTGCCATTGCGATGTAGAACCAGAGCATTGCAGGCGTATTATCATCATGATCTTTAATGGGATGGTCATCGCTAGTGGGTTTTGAGCATTTGGTTGGTAATGGAGGCCCGCAAAGTTTCCCGTTTCCCTCATAAATGGAAGGGTCATTCAAGGTTTGGAACTGGTTGACAGAAGGGATTTTGCCAGACAAGTCATTGTAAGATAAGTTCAAATGGTTCAATGATGTCATGGATGACATACTTGCAGGGATTGGGCCTGAAAGATGGTTGCCTGAGAGGTCAAGAGTTTCTAACAGTTGCAAGCTTCCGATGTTTTCTGGTATCTTTCCTGTCAATTGGTTCCTGGATAAATTTAAGGTACCTAAGGTTGAGAGGCTTGCTATTCCTTTTGGGATTTCACCCTGTAGATTATTTCTTGACAGGTCTATGATGTTCACGAGATCAAGAATCAAGGTGAATTTAAGTATCCTTCCTTTAACATAGAACTCCATTTCATCCAAGTAGGCAGGACGATTACCGGGCTTGAAAGGAGTATAAGAAGCCAAGTTACGCAAGCCCCTTAAATTGCCTAAACATGGCGGGATTTGTCCGGATAGATTGTTACTTCCAAGGTCCAGGATATGGAGATCAACGGGATCACACAAATTTTCAGGAATCTTTCCACTAAACATATTGCCTCGTAGACTTAGTATTGACAAGGATGGTAGCACTTCCCCCATCCATCTGGGGATGTCTCCAGAAAATTGATTATTTGCAAGGCTAAGTTCAGACAGACTCCGGCAATTCTGTAAAGATGACAGCTCTCCAGAAAGACTGTTGCCGCTCAACTTCAATGTATAAAGCCAAGGCAGTGAGCAAATTGAGCTTGGAATGCTACCGGATACATTGTTGTTTGAGAGATCTATGGCCCACAAAAATTCTGAACTCTCCCAATTAGGTATCTCTCCGGTGAGTTGATTGTTTGAAAGAGATATAATTTTTAAGTTTTCTAACTTGCTTATGGATGAAGGGATACTACCATTAAGAGAGTTCTCAGAAAGATCTAAAGATTCTAGCATCTGCATTTGTAGACCAATGTCTTTTGGAATAGGTCCTGAAAACAAGTTTTTCCTCAAAGAGAGAACATTGACATTAGAACAGAGGGGAAGTAGGCCCTCGAATTGGTTAGAACTTAGGTCCACAGCAAACGCATCGGGTGCAAATTTTAACGATCTGGGAAGCTTCCCCCTCAATTTGTTGTTGTAGAGATCCAAATATTGAAGCTGTGGACTTAGTTGCCAAAACCAATCAGGAATTTCATCTGAAATGGCTGCTTCCGCGAGGATTAGAGACTCCAGTTCCTTCTGGGTTTGGAGCCATGCGGGAAACTCTGGACCTATTCGACAATTACTGATGGAGATAGATTTCAGGCTAAAAGGAGGAACCCACTTCTTCGGTCCCACATCAAATTCCAAGGACGTGTTTCCAGATGATATGGTAAAGTATTTCAAGGCTTTTAGGCGGAGGAAATGAGTCTCAGATAAGACACCTCCCCAATAATTACCGTCAAGAAACAATCTCACCAACTTACTTAGTTGTCCAATACTTTCAGGAACAAATCCATCTAAGTTGTTGGCAGAGACGTCTAATTCCTCCAAACATGACAAGTTCCCAATAGATGCTGGAAGTGAACCTGAGAAAGAATTATTGCTGACTAGGAGACTTCGCAAATGTTTAAGATGTCGCAAGGTCTCAGGTATTTGTCCGCCTACATTATTGGAATACAAGTACAACATTTCCAAAGCAATGTTGCCACATTTCGATAAACCATCGACAAAGCTGTTCAATTTACCATTAATCTTATTTACCGATAGATCTAAAACCCGCAAGTTACAAAGATGTCTCCAATCAATGTCACTCAAAGAGTCGTTGATTCCATTGTACCCCAAGTTTAGGCTTACAAGGGTACTCATGTTAAACAACCAACGAGGTATTGATGAGCCGAAATTATTTTGTTGAAGGTTGATGACCAGAATGGAACTGAAGTTAACAACTGGAAGAGAAAGGGGCAAGTTTTTGAGGTCGCAGCTAGGGAAATGCAACTCCTCCAGAGAAGGAAGCTTATTAACAGCTTGCAACCAAGTGGTCGATGCCAAACTCAGGTTCACGTAGCCTAGATTTAGGAACTTCAATGAAGAAATTTTGGATATCCAATTCAAATCAGAAACCCAAATGGTTGGGGGATAATTGTCAAAACCTGAAGATGCTTGAAGATCAAGAAAACGCAAGTTTGAGAGATTTCCAAGATGAGGGGGAATCAATCCAACAAAGGAGGACAGAGAGAGATTAAGGTAAGTCAACTTCTCGAGTGAACCGATGAACTTTGGTATTGAAGTGTTTTCAAAATTGTTCAAGCTTAGGTCCAAGTAATCTAAATATTTCAATTCAAGCAATGAAGGATTTAGCTTACCGCCCAATCTTGAATCAAAAGTCGGTAAAGGACTGAAATCCTGAAGGAAAAGCTGGTCGTATGGGCTTCTGAGATCAAGCTTCGTGACACGCCCTGTCTTCTTGTTGCAACCAACACCAGACCATTTGCAGCAGTCCTCACCAATCCACGAAGATAACCGGTCGGAAGGATCTGTAAGATCCTTTTTGAACTTGAGAAGTGCTTTCATTTCAATCTCACTGCAACTTTTTGAGAAGTTGCTGGAGTGGGGATGAAGCTCATTAGCTTGGACGGATGTAAATTCAGGTAATAAATGAATGAGAGCGAGAATAACAGTACCAACAAGAGTAATCCTGCTGCCCATATCTGCCTCCATGCCCCCAAAATATCCGCTCAATATCAAGGTAAAGGTATGGTTTAATGAGAGAAAACTAAAGAAACATGGGATGAGAACAAGCAGATGCCTCGGGTGAGTTGCCCAGCTAAGGTGAAGGGTGGAGACTCCTCTTTAAAGCAAGCAAAGTCATCGTTAAGTCAAGGACAACGGCCTTGGCCCAAACTTTTTTGACAAAAGCAGTCGAGTTTTATATGATTATAGATATAGAAATTTGTATGACATGTCAAAATCAGATAAAAATTATTAAATAATTTTTTCTTAAGATGTTTAATAAATCAAGATATCAATTATAATTAAGTTATCATGTTAGTATTTATGAATTTATGTTTTCCATTAATATAATAAGATAAATAATATTAACAGAGGGATTCATCTAAACTCACATGATAATTTTTAATTAGTTTTAATATTTTATTTATAAATGAATGGACACTTGACATATGTCTAAATCATTTATAAAAAAATTTTAATTGCATAATGATTTTTAGTCAGAGTCATTGGAAATTTCCTGTCAAAGTCGACGAAGACTAAATATGATCTCTGTCTGGACAGTGGAAAACTGCCCAAATGCCTTTTTCCTATTTTCCCAACTTGAAAACCCAGGGAACAAGTAACTTAGCCAAAAGCATTTGTTGGACACGTTTTGATTAAATTTAAATGATTAACTTTAATTAACTAGTGACTGATTTTTGGTATAATACTATATTTAAGAAAATTTAAATATATAGATGCTAACTTATTCTCTGGGTTACTTGAGCTGTTGAGTTGGACCCAAAGTTCAGTCCAGTCAATTCCATGTTGACATAGATGCTAACTTATTCTCTGGGTTAGAAAAAGAACTAGGAAATTAAAGTCAATTTGTCCGAAGGGCCTTTTTAACTGGGCAATGCATGCAACATATGAGTTTTCAAGTTTGGAAAGTCTTCCACCGTCCACGTAAAGATCATATTTAGTCTCCGTGGACTTAACAAGAATTTTCCGATGACTTTTAACGCAAAAATCATTATGTAATTAAATTTTTTTTCATAAACAATATAAATACATGTCAAGTGTTTATAAATAAAAAAACAAAATTAATATGATAATCTTTAATTATATATAATTAAAAATTACCATGTGAGTATACATGAGTTTGTTCTTTAATATTATATATCTTGTCAATAACATGGGATGTAGTCAACAGTTAAACTCTAATCAAGCTTTGAAGAACCAAAGAAACGATCAACTTGACCTGCATACAAACGGGATGAAGTCTCTGTTGCTCTTTTTATTACAATTAGTGCGTCTCTAGAGATAAATTTTGGTTCACGATTTTTTTTAATGGAAGAATTTTGGTTTTGTAGAAGAGTTGTAAATAAGTAAAAAGGATGTATTGAAAGTGAAAAAAAAAAAATACTTGAGTGATGTGGCAGATGGTAATGAATAAAGTGTTGAGAATAGGTAAGTGAGATATTACTAAAATGAAAAAATATTTAAGGCATAAGTAAGCATCAGAGTAAGGTAAAGAAATGTTCAAGTAGAAGAGAATCCAAGTGGGAATACTTAGAGAGAAAGAGTGCTAAATCTGAATCTCTATTTGCATCTATCAAAGAAATCTTGTTCTGTACTGGATAAATTGTCAAAGTTCTATTAATAAAGTAAGAAGAAACAGTTACTTAAAGAACATATTTTAATATGCATAATGAGTAACAGCTAGTATAAAAAGTTTTAATGTACGTAATGAATAATAATAATTTATATGACTAATTAAGAGTGGTGGGTTTTCCTAATGGATGGTTATTGATGAAGTGATGAGACTTATTTGTGGGTAACAGGGAAAAGAGAAAAAGCATTTATAGTTTAGGAAAAAGTTAAGG
Organism: Theobroma umbraticum; assembly: GCF_002168275.2. NCBI lineage: Eukaryota > Viridiplantae > Streptophyta > Magnoliopsida > Malvales > Malvaceae > Theobroma > Theobroma umbraticum. The sequence goes on from NW_018397266.1 coordinate 1,395,706, forward strand.
GAAAGATTTTTTAATTTTGTATCTGAATTACTAAATTAAATTCTTCATAATATTTCAAAGTGAAACTAATCCGTGAGCTTTATCAGTTGTTTCGAATTACTTTTATTACTCTATTTATTATTATGCTTACTGCAAAAGAACTTTTAAAAAGATAATAAATTGGTAATGGAAATCAAGTATCCATAAATTTAATGTCAACGGGGCAAAGTTTGCATGGTATGATTCAAGTGCTCTTGTAGGAACAACATTCAAGAGCTTCACTGTTGCGTTTACAGCCTCGACCCTGAATGCTTTTGGAAGACTCTTCTCAAACAACAAGGAAAGATGTTTGGAATCTTCTAAAGCAAAGTTGATGCCAGATGGTTTGGCTAAGCATGGGGCTGATAGGGAGCACACTTTGCTCAAGTCTCTTAACAAAGTTTGAACGTTAACTTAGCATCTGTTCAAGGGATATTTGATCTTGCCTGTGGTTGGGTTAGATTTGGATGGATTTGGTTGGACAATCATTTGGACCTTAAAGGAAATATTACCTTTTGGATCTTTCTCTTTTCTGTGGGTGGCAATCTCTGATCTTTTAGTAGAACCATTGCCTAATTGGCTTGCTTTCTAGTAGAAGCGATGCAGCTGTTTTTAGAGTTAGAGAGTTGGGGATTTTGAGACTTTTATTTACCTTAGGTTCCTTTTCTTTCCTTAGTTTTTTTTTTCAAAACCAAAAAAAAAAAACCCAAAGACTACACATTATATGTGTATGTATGTATTTTACTTATTTGGATAGCATATACCTATTTTAGTTTTTTAAATTATTAAATAAAATTACTCAATAATCAAAATATCTTTAAAATTTATTTTGATTATCAATTTAAATAATTTTGATAACGGGTCAAATTGCTAAATTGATTCGATTCGGTCAATTAATTTGAACCGAATTATATATTATCCTATTTGTATCCTTATATGTAATGTGGTAATTGATTGTTTAGATGAAATTAGACAACTTTAATTTAGTATATTCAATAAAGTCAAATTGGTAAGATATTTTTGAGGTTTTGAACATCAATCAATGATATAGCATATGTATCTCTAATTGTTTTCCCATCAATGGAAAAGTAGTACTTTGTTGTCTTTCACTATAAAGCTTTGTTATTAACATGTAGTACTTCACATTGATTCTCCATCGAAGCTGAGGCATTCTAAACTGTACCATCTAAACTCAAGATAATAATTCGAAAACAATGTACATTGTATTTGTCCCTAAGGACATGCAAGAACCAGGGAGGTTTCCTTGGTACCTTTGTCATTCTTTGTATATGTATGAAGCAAAAGACAAAAAGGAGCAGGAGTAGAGCTCACCTTATTAGCCTAACAATATCCTAAGAAGAATCAATCACAGAATAGATGACTGAGGTCTGAGCTTTCTTTCCCAACCTGTTGACAACAACATTTTCTTGCATATTTTTAGTTGGTATATATAAAAACAAACACTTTTCTTGTAGTTGTAGCTTGGTTTCGGTCATTTCGAGGGATACTAAGTGTAAACCTTGGTACCCTTCTTTAACATAACTAACCTTAAATAACCAATTCCTGCCCTCATGTTCATGCATTTCGACCCCAAAGCCCAAAGGTCTCTAGGAAAGGAAACCATGAATAGGCGGGTGCGGCAAGTTGTCACTGCTCTGAGAGAGCACGGGAGTGTCAGCTGCGCTAAAATTGCCACAATTGCAGGGTTTTGCAATGTTGAGCTTATCATTGTGAAGGCAACAACCCCGGATAGCTTGCCACTGCCTGACAGATATGTCCATGAGCTCTTGAAAATATTCTCCATTTCTCCTAATAGTTGTCGTGCTTTTTCACTTGGTTTCTCCCGCCGTTTCGGAAAGACTAGAAGCTGGCGAGTTGCACTGAAGTGCTTACTCCTTCTACACCGGCTGCTTAGATCATTGCCTGAAGATAGCCCCTTTCGATCAGAAATGCTGTGGAATCGGTCATATGGTTTTATCTCTTTATACCCTTGTCGTTTCCAGGATGCTTCCTCATCCGCTCCCGAGAGTTACACCACGTTTATCAGATCATATGCACATTTGCTAGAGGAGTCTCTTGGTCGCTTCTCGTTTGATGGTAATCTAATTTACAATGAAGATTTGGAGAAGACGGAAAGTTTACCAGAAAAAATGAAAGAAATTGCAAGGATGCTTGAGATTTTGCCACAGCTTCAAAGCCTGATTGATCGAGTTATGGATTGTAGACCAACCGGGGCTGCGGCCAAGAGCTTTCTGATCCAGTCAGCAATGAAATACATCATTCGAGACAGCTTCATCTGTTACACCATATTTAGAAGGGACGTTGTTTTGCTGTTGGACAATCTCTTTCAAATGCCATACAGGAGTTGCATAGCAGCTTTTGGGATATACAAGAAAGCAGCTCTGCAAGCAAACCAGCTGTGGGAGTTCTATGACTGGTGTAGACTTATGGGATTTTGTGGGCGTCATGAGTATCCCTTTGTGGATCGGATCCCACAGATACAAATTCAGGCTCTTGAGACTTTCATCAACGGAATGTGGCAGCTAACATCACCATCATCACCGACGACATCACCATCATCATCAGTTATGGATTCGAGGTCAAGTGCAACAGAAGATGACAGAGACAAACAACTGGTTGTGGTCGGTACTTTTAAGGATAAATTCGAGGACAGTTGTCTTCCTGAAAAGTTTGATGGAGATGAGGACAGGGAACCATTGATTCAGCTAGATGACGATGAAACTGATAGCTGGGAGGATATATTGGAAGCTTCAGTGAATCTCTCTGGTGTTCAGGGAAACAACTTGCTTTTATACAATAAGGGATTCAACTACAGCAATGGAAGTGACAAGGATGAATGGAAGATACAAGTGTACAATCCTAGTGCACCTAATCCTTTTCAGCAGCCTCCCGGCATGCAAATTAGTTATGCACAATATGCAAGCAGCGACCCAAAGTGTCCCTGGCCACTGTGATGCATGCCAGAGTTTAGATTTCTAAGTGTCAATTTCCTTCATTAATGTTTTTTTGAAGGGGATTTTTCCA
>NW_018397266.1:1398778-1399041 GCF_002168275.2 Theobroma umbraticum
CAATGAAACTCCAATCTTTCAGAAAACAAAAATTTCCTTCATTAATTAATTACAAATAAGATTACTCTTTTTTCAAACTTTACATTGTTTGTATTTCTTGGGGAGTCATTTGATGCCTCATTGGTCTCCAGACGGGTGCATATTGTCCTGCCAAAATTTCGTTTTGGGTGCTTTGGCTCAACGGCTATAACATTGAACTAAGTCTAGAAAATTGGAACTAAAAAAGGACGAGCCAACTTCTTCTCTTATTCATTTTGTCTTTC
>NW_018397266.1:1399141-1493882 GCF_002168275.2 Theobroma umbraticum
AAAAATCAAATAATACCTCCAATTCTGCAGAGTTCTTTGCAGGAACTTTGGCCAAGTGCTCATCCAATTTATTTGAAGATTCATCTAGCTGTTTCTGATTTTCAAGCGATTTTCCTGTTCCAGCTTGTGAAGTAGCTAAGACAACAGATAACACAGCATCAGAACCATTGGCTGATGTACCACCTTTTGTTTTCAGATCAGATTTACCAAGAGAGACATTTTCTGCTTTTTCCAACCGCCCTTCAGATTTTGTTCTTGGAATCTGGTCCTTGACCAAATTCACATCTGACTGTTGGGTTCCAAAGGCAACTGCCCTGCCCCCAGCAGCCTCACTCTGAGAAACATTAATTGATGAACCATTTTGTACAGAAACTGTATTACCAGCCAAAGATTTTGAAGCAAGTGATGTAGCAGGCTTCAGCTCAAGATATCCCATTCCAAATTCCTCATCCGTAACCCATGAAGACTGAAGAGTAGGAAAAATCTCAAAATTTGTTCATGCATGGATAAGCAGGAAGAATAGACGTCATATTTTATAGTGAATTAGAATAAGTATGAAACAGAGAAGCACTGATACCACCCCTTCAGTATTTTATCCCTATCCGACTCCAACATGCCCCAAATGAATCTAGTAGAACCCACCAAGCAAAAATGTCAAATGTTAGTTTTTGTTCTTTCTGACAAGGGACCACTGTCTCCAATATGTTTTTGGCATTGAATCGAGTACCGACATAAAAAAGGGACACATTAGTTTCCCTTAGTTTATTTTCCTCCAAATTTCTCAATTACCAAATAAAGGCTGATAAAAAGATATGGACATTTGGCTACAAAAGCAAATAATAGTTTTGAACTTTTGTAGATAGCAAAATGCATGATTTACTTTCATGCAACAATTATGCTTAAACGGGTGCTCCACTTTAGCTATTAGCTCATTTTTAATCAAATATGATTTTGCTTTATACTAATTTTCTTTGCTTTCTAGCACTTTCTAAGAAATTAAAAAAAATAACAATTGACAAAAATCAACTAGCAGATTTGACAATCACAACCAACCTTATACTTTTTTTGCCTAACTGTTTATGCTTTATATATACATAAATACATGACATGTGACTTGAGTTTTTTTCATATCATCCTGCCCAGAACATCTCATACTTGTATCAGTACTTCCTCAGCAGAAAACTGATAAAACAATTTACCTTTCTAGCAGCCAAAGCTGCAGCAACACCGGTTGCCAACACCTTGAGATCCTCTCTTTCATCACTTTTGATTTTAGCCACCTGTATCCAAGAGTTTAAAACGGAAGAAGCATATAACAATAAATCCAATTAGAAACTGACCGTTCTCCACATTTCTTACCCGCTTTTCAAGGTTAATCCCACTCTTTCTGGTAACAGGAAAAACACTAGAAATTTTCGTCAACATTATTAAAGCATTACGAATCTCCATGTACTCAGTTGACTCCAAGCACTGGATCAACAACCTTGTTATTCTTTGACTCCATTTCCAATGTACCTTTTAAAAAAAAAACAATTTGAACCTAATCACAGAAATGAATTAACCTCAAAACTCAAGATAAGCATAGATGACACAAAACAGGAGCCTCATATACTACATTGTGAAAGACAGGCAATTACGAGTGGTTCATGTGCAAATGTCTGATGTTTGATAGAATACTCCATGACCAATAAACATTTCAAAGTATTCCTCTAATACCAAACAAGACAGGAGATAATAATCATAATATATTCACAGGTTGTATAATGAAGAAGCGTCACATGAATCATTAATATTCTCCAGTAAAATACCAAACAAATCCAAATCACATTAAATCCTTAGAAAATAATAATATAATAATGCTCAAGATACAAGAGAGTTCACATCTATTCATTAAAAGTTATAGTGCATATAGAATCCCCTCATGTACAACCTAGTCACCAAAAACACTCTGGCCCAACCTGGTGAAGCCACCAATCCAACAGGTCATCAGTTCAACAAGGTGAAGTGTCAAAGTCAAACCACATAAATAAGCAAATGCCCATGAAGAAAGTTTAAATCAATTTCAAGCTTAACATATATTTACCATAACAAGATAATTACATATTCATCACACAGGTTGCATACCGCGACATGAGACACCTATCTAATAACCATCTTCTCAACATAAACCTGTCTGACACACGAAGATCAATTATAACTACGATTTCGCACATCTGTTGTCTTCTACAAGATTTGTAGGCCTCACCCTTACTATCTACAACAAGCATCTTAAGGAATCTAAATACATAATAACTAACCTTAATGAACTGTCCATATGTAACACGCTGGCTGTTTGGATATCTATAATACACAGCAAAGCCTGGCATATTCCCACATTCACGCTCATAAATGGATTCATCTGCCTGCAAAGGAAGCAGTGGTCAAAATATAACTATTCAAATAAAACTAAATGTTTCAGTTTCATAAAATTCCTCACAAACTTCAAAATACATATCAAACAGTAAAATAAATCAAATTTTGGGTAAAGCAAGAAAGAACTTAACAAGGAATATTGTACCTTCCAGTAGTATGCAATCTTTAGCGTTTCATATAGAAACCTACCAAGTCTTCCTGCTTCATACTCAGTGCAGCAGCATATCATGGGTTGTAAGGTTTTGCATATCAGAACGTCAATGTGATTTACAGTATTGAAAAAAGGTGTGCCAAGAGAATGAAGAGTGTGCACAAACATGGCACAATAGACAGCGTCGGGCATACTGAAGGTACAGCGAGGAAAAATACAACGCTGGAGGAACTCCATGTTAATCTTCAGCGTATCAGGGCAGGAGCTCAACCACTTGTCCTTTTCATGAGTAAGCCGTCTACGAACAGATGCAACATTTTCTTCATGCTTATGAAGTTCACTAGTTAGACGATCTAAAGCTTCTTGAATTCTTTCCTTGTCTTTTTTCCTTTTGTTAATTGCTGAACTAGAATTATCAGGAAGCTCTTCCAGAGCCTTCAGAGCAGCATGCTGCTTTGCGATTTCAGACTCATAACGGTTTCTAGGAACATAAAGATCATACAGAGTAAGCCCCCAGAAAGTAGCATAGAGGTCGGGAGAGAGACTATTCCAGGCTTTAGAAGGCAACATGGTTTTAACAGTGCCAAGAAGATCAGACCACCTGCATAATAATGATTATTGAAAGCAATCAGATAGAAGAAAAGCACTTTAGGAACTGCCTGTAGAACTGTTTAAATTTTGAATATTTAATAAAAGTACAATATGTGCAATGTACAGAGGAAGAAAAATAATATTATTACACTATAGGCTTCCGAGGTGGACCCAAATCTAATATCACTCGGCTCAAATCATCTTTACTTTCAGACTCTGAGTATGCCATAGTAATATTTCCAGTTTCATTGTCATCTAAAGGCCAGAAAACATCAGAACTCCCCTGACACTTGAAGAGCCTCATCACTGGCCGATATATCAAAAAAGCAACCTGTGTCAAGAAGAAAAATAACCTCACATAATATTTCCTTGTTCTTTACAACTAACCATGTCACAGGTTCCCAGACCTCTAAAGTGGTGCAGCGAGAGTAAAAAAGAACACACATGGATTGAGAGAGATCTAAATATACCTCAGGATCAAGGTGGTACAGGTGGACAAGGTCATCAAGCGAGGGAATCAGTTGAGCATAAGCAGCAGCTGGTGTTACTGCACTACAGAGGAATTCTACATACTGAAGAAGAGTCCCATGGCATCTGTCAAACTGCTCACTAACCATCTTAATGTAAGGAGCATCTGCATTTATGACAACCCTGCAGAAGATAACAGATATCAGGTTAATTAACTGAGAGTCACCCACTTCATACCTCTGTCATTGCATTCTATTCAGGTAGGATAGGCATCTAACTTCCTAATTAGTGATTATGAAACTCATTTAAAAAAGCTTTACGAACATCATAGAAATGGACAACTAATAAGAACAGAAAGGAATAATGTTTTTTTGAAAGGCACTAAAGTTGATTTCATTGACTCATAAAGTGTACAAAAATTACCACATTTTGGTAAAATTACAGCCCATTCATGTAGGACATGTCCCCAGCATGAAAGTGTTGCATATTGACATCAAAATGTGACAAAGATGCAACACTATCAGCTTTAACATTATCCTTTACTCAATACATCATTGAGAACAACAATGTACCATAGATGCACATTAAGGAAAACAAAATTTGTATAAAAGAACATGCTAGCATTAAAGATTTCTAGTGAGACATGATACCTTGGGATGAGCCTTTTTTGTCCTATAAATTCTCGTTAATAAAGAACCAATCTACCTCTCTCCCTTTCTCTTATTCCCAGTCTCTAGATCTCACAAGGCATCTTGACCCCTATAGATAGTTGATTTGGCTACGAACTTATTATTTCTCTAAGAGTCATTTTACAGCATAATGCTATACAAAGAATGATGATAATAATTAGAATGAGTGAAGCACTATTTCACGCTAAACAACTAGAACAAGTAAAGCACTACTTCATGCAGAACAACCATAACAAATGAAACACTACTTCATGCAAAACAACTAAAACAAGTGAAACACTATTTCATGCGAAACAACTAGAACCAGTGGAACACTACTTCACGCAGAACAATTAGGATAAGTGGAACAACCACTTAACATGAATAGCAATAAAAGCAACCCGAAATAAGTGGTAAGGTTCATGGGTTACTTTCATCTTAGGATGTTTGGAAGAGTTTGACTTGGCAGCTCAAAGATGGAGGTAGTTAAAAGGTCTTCTTCTTAACCTTTTCCTTAAGTACAAATGTTTCTCCCTATTACCTTGTCCTCTTGTACCTTTTCACGTGCACTTTCTTCTCTTGACCTGTTCACATACACTTTATTCTCTTAACTTGTTCTCATATAGCTTTTCATGTATACCTCTTCCCTTTGCCTTCTACTCAAGAATAAATCTAATTATATTATTGATGGTCATAAAACCCATTACTTCAATAGTCATATAATGGGTTTTTAACCGTTACTCAGCATTAAAGCTCAATAACGATTACCCAACATTAAAGCTCTTCTTAATAACGTTATTCATTACGTGCGCTAAAGCCTATTCTTGAGTACCTGTCACTTCTGGCACTATATATAGAGTCTTCACAATTCATTCAAGGGACTTTTTCCGGAGCTATAACATTCTCACTCAGAGCTTCTCTTTCTAACTTCTCTCTCTAATTCTCTACTTAATTCTCTTTTTATTCTCTTCCGCCTACCACAACACTCGGTACTTCAAGAACTGTTCCAATCTTCCTCTCCACCACCTCTGGTACAGCCTTTTATTTGTTTGCAACACTTCCTCTCCCTATGACAATAACCCCCTTTACAACCTCTTTTTTGTTCTTTTCCTTGCTTCTCTTTTCTGTTCTCATCATTTTCTCTTTCTTTTCTAGCTACCTGCCTCCCTATTTCTCTGTTGCCAATGCTGGCAACAGAAAGGGAAGTCTCTTTCCTTGCTATTACCAACAATGGGCACAGAGAAACAAGAGATAGGTGGTCAGAAAAGAGACAGTGGATATTAGTGAAATAATATGTGCACAGTTCTATATCCAAATTGCATTACCAAAAAAGTTGTAAAAATTATATACATGTATGGAGACACAAGAAGCACTACTTCAGCAACCACCACACCCAAGAGTATCAAAAAAGGACAAGTAGGTGATCACACAACCTTATAATCAGCCATATTTGTGCAATAAACATTCAAATTTCTTGAAACTAAAAAGTCCTTCCAGTTGTACAACTTACACAGAACGATGTTGGGCTAAAAGTAACAAAAGTGGAATTGCCAACTTTGGTTCATCCTTTGGAAGCAATGAATCTCTCAGCCTATTGGTGGATTTAATCAATGCCTGCATAAATGGCATTTAATCATTAGAAAACAGTGTGCGAAGCCAGAATACCTTTTCATAGACATAAAAAACGATGCAGCAGTAAAACATTTTCAAATGTTGACAGCATGAAAGATAGATGTTTTGAATTTAGGCACTTAAATCTATCAAATAAAATGGAAACTCAACTAAAAAATTATCACATTAATCCATAAGCTGAAGAATCAAATATCAAACAAAAATTCAAAAGAAAATAATTTTAAATTTAAGGATTCTTGATTGGGATCTTAACATGCATAAAAAAAAGGCAGATATTACATATAAGACTGCAGTCTTAGCACATCAAAAGTTATTATTAAAACCGCTTTTTTTAATAGGATTTTCAACTCAATTGTCAGCTCTTGTCCGCCTTTTGTAGAACAGTCTAAGTCTTGAACACATAGTAATCAGTTTTTCCGAGACAAATGTGTTGTGTGTGTGTGTGTGTCTATGTCTGTGGACACACATGCATAAAAATCTATGTGAGTCTGTGTGATCAGTATCACACTTAATGCGGTCCTAGAAATTGCTTGTCTCATTTGATGTTCATTCAATGTGAGATGTATACCCAAGATGATAGGTATCATGAATAAGAATCCTACCCCTTTATTGCCTTTTTTCTCTCTCTTTGTACTTTAACTATCTTTACGTCCTGAAATCAGATCTTCTTGTCCTACAACATATCTGATTTTTACCCAAAAGTACAAAGGCTGTTTACCAAATGATGCTACTAAAAGTAGGTGGCTGGATTCAGCCGACACTTAAAAATTTTAAACAGACAACACAAGGATATTGCCGAGTCTAAGAAAACTATGACAAACACTAAAACTTAAGCATGATGATCAGGACACTTACAAGAATATATTATATAAACCATAAAGCTCAGTAAAATCTTGGGTTCAGATCAAAAGCTAAAAAGTCTAAAAGAAAAAAGTTTCTAACATATAATACACTTAATCAAAAGCATTAGCTGAAAATCTGATTTGAAATTCAAGAAAGTGATAATAATACCAGCAGTGATGTCTGATTCTATCTAAATAGTATAAAATTCAGGTGCTTCACTGATAGAGAAAAAGATAAAATATAGACTACCCTATTTTTTGCATAACAAACTAGCGTAATATCAATGTTTTCATGATAACCTTATTATTTCGAGTTACGCCAAATGAAGTGGCCTGATATCGAAGAGTCTCACTTCCAGCCATGGCATCCAACTGCTCCTCAGTCAGATTCTCTGTGAATTGTACATTTGCCATTTGATGAATAAGCTCCTGACTCAATCATAAAATGTCCAGTCAGTAAATTTAATCTTCAGACCTAATCATGAAAATACTTTAAGCTTTAGATCTTCATTTACCTGCAGGAGAACAAGTTCAATTCCTTGGCCCTTTTTTAACTGATTAACCAGATACTGGAAAAGACCCCTCAGTTCCATTGATGGGTATTTCTTACACCTACAAATAGAACTGATCTTAGTAAAATCGCAACAAAGTAATCCTGAAAAATACTTCTTAAAATTGAAAAGCATATACGTCATAGTCGATGTTCAATGAAAAAATAAAACAGTAAAAAGGATTAGCATGAAAAAACATGTAGACAAAGAAGGATTCCATGACTTTTTTCCAACATCTCATGAACTATAAAGAGAAAACCCCACCATTCAACGAACAAATACCTTTATGTATGAATCACTAATGGTACAGATAAGTTCAAAATGTAGAAGAAGAATAAACACATAAAAGTTGAATGTTGCAGCTCTACTATCCTTTGGGAGCCTAAATACCTATAAAACTTGGAAACCACTTTCTTTTTTTCTTTTTTCAAGACAACCGGATGAAAGCAAGCTTTTTATAGTTGAGCAGTTATCAAGATATACGTGATTCATAAGAAACAAATTAAGATTGATTTATTATGACTATAAAAATGAAGGAAATCTAGGTGCCCAACAATCTTTCCATCACGTTATCTTCTCTCTCAAAATTGGGAATTTTAATTCTAGTTCATTCTCATCATCTTCAGGGTTCCAAGCTCAGGAAGATGGCCCTTTGTGCATACTGACAGGCAAAGGGACAAATTAGAAATCAACCTGGTATAAAAAAAATTATAAGAGCAAAGAAAGGTATCACTTGAGTTCAAAGAAATCTACAAACAATTCTCCATGTGCTATTCCATTTCCAAAATATATGAGCTTGTTTGTGTGTGTGTATAAAACTATTAGTAATAAATTAAACAAAAGGTCTTCTAGAAAATAGCTTATAAATTTAACAGAAGCCAATGGTGCTTGATCAACCAAAAATCTGTACTTTTTCAGGAATCTGTTCTGTAAAAGATATATTCTAATGTTAATATGCTACAGTTTACAACTTAACAATGATTATCCTCATACATTTGCTTCAGCCACATTCAGAATTGACACAAGTGGAAAACCTAAAATTTCAAAACATAAAAAAAAAAAAGAAAAAAAAGAAGGAACAACTGCATTAACAACCCTGCTAGACTTGAAAAATATTACATGTAAAGTTGTATGCAAATTTGAGTTCTAACTCATCACCTTAAATTTTAACAGACAGACAGAGTAGGTGAGACACCAACTTAGCTAGCAGCTTTAAATGTTAGTCTAGCTAATAATCAGAATCCAACTCCCAGAAGACCTATTCTTCAAACTTTGAGAATGATAGAAGCCATATAATGTGCTGATAGTCAGTCACCAGCTCCTCATAATTTTCTTTCTATTCAAGTCTCAAATTCTAGCAGAAATTTAATCCTACCACCTCCTTAATAACAATTAAAAGAAAGAAAAACATAAGAACTAAATAACTCTTAGATCACATGTTCATGAATGAAACCATAGCACCCAGCCAGACCACCTTAAGAGCAGAATTTCATAACAATTAGGCAATTTAGAAAAATGGCTCATCATTAAATTATAAGCTACCATCAATACATCTATTAAAGTATAATAAGAGTCCCCCACCCTTGAAAGAGAGAGAGAGAGGGTGGGGGGAGTTGGCAGAAATAAGTGCAAGACAGAAGTTGACAGGACCAAAATACTTATGCACAAAGCAAACCTCAACATACAGGTCAAGAGAGCAAAGTATAGAAAGGGAAAGTTTCAGGGCCCCATTAAGAACTAGCCTAATTATTGTAACTGACCAGCCCTGACAACATTGAGAGCTCAGATGGACGGACCTCAACAATTAAATTGCGCCCCGCAAAATTCTGATTGTTGCCTCCACAGAACTCGAATTTTACTTCAAAAAGTTGCAAAAGTCCTCCATCTCACATGTTATGTGAAGAACTTCATTAAATTTCCATTTATGAATGGCAGGAGAATACCAGCTTTGCATGGACAACTATGAAGACCCAAAAATCATGAACTACCGATGAACCATCACCGAGAAAACAGTTAATGCAGCTAGAACCAAAAGTTCTGCCTGCTCCAATGGTCAACTACATTTTTGCCTAGCACATCAGCATCTCTCCTGAAAGAGAAACCATCTTTTGCAGCCTCATTAGTGATGCAACTTCCAATAAGCATCAAATTCAACCCAGTATACATTCCCTGGAAGGCTCCAGCAGAGACTGACGGGATGCATGCAATCAATATCTAGAAAGAACACCGCAAAGGAGAGAGGTACTAGAACCAATAACCCAAAGAAACAACCAATTTCTATGTTTAGCCCCAACCTAAATCTAGGCTCTTCATAACACTGGAATGTTAATACAGACTCCCATATCTAATCATCTAGATGCCAGCAGAGCAGACAGCTATTTGCACTTTGTCAACGGTAGATTTTTAGACCAGCATCTCTGTCAAAACTTGAAGGCTTATATACATAAACAAACTAACTCATCTTTATCCATACTCTTTCAATTTAATCAGTAGAAACAAGTTCCAAATTGCTAATCAACATGGTTTTTTTGTGTTCTAACCACCACCATTAGCTTAACAGCTTTGTGCACATCACCAAACTTCATATGGAATAGAATATGAACCACTATACTAGTATGTTTCCAACTTTTGTTCAGAGCCAAAATCATTCCTTTAACCAAATTCATTATCCTGTATCACATTTGAATTCTGCCTCTCTCATTTCTTGCACTTCAATTGAATGGCTGGAATTGAAGATCCTTATCAAAAACCTCAAAGTTTGACTAAATCATGTTTTCCACAATTAACAGACTTCCATCAAACCTCAATTACAGAATCCTATGTGGCCCTGTAAGTTGTGCCTACCTAACGAGCAAGCCACCATGAAGAAATTTATCAGACATCACAAACGAGGGAGTCAGAAAATCAGTAATGTCCACCAACCCCCCGCTCCAGTCATCTTGCTTTGCCCCAGCTTAATCTGCAACCCGGAAACTGAAGTAAAGCATCTCAAGATATATCTACATTCTATACAGATTTGTAACCACGTACTTCAGTTATTCTAACAAATTCAGCAACAAAAATACCATAAAAATACATGCATACACATGCAAACATGGGGAGAGTGGGCACAGAATGCACCATGAAGGAGAAGACAAAAATAAATAACTAGATATCCACATGAAAAAAAAAAGGCAATATAACTAATAACCCACAAGAATACTATGGCAGCATAAAGGGCACAAACCACATGAAAACAGACTCAAGTTCCAATTTATTTGGATAAGAAACCTCTAAAGCAAACCAAGATATTAATAATATCTTCATGAAAAGACAACTGCATAAGAAACTATAGATTTTTGCAAAGAGATAACTGTACATACAGGTGGCCCCAAAATGATGCCAAAGATTGAAGCCAATCTGACAAATTAAGGCCATCATCCTTCAGTTTATCACGCCCTCCTTGTGCCAGTCGCTCAATCACAACATATTCCAAAATGTCATACTCAAGCTGTATAGTAAACAAAGAATAATAATCAAAATCAAGATGCAAATGAATAGTGCACAACAAAGAATATCCCAATTGAAGTTCAGATTCAGTCTAATTTGGATTTGTGTCATCATTATGGATCAATATAGAATTTGAAATTTAAAATTTCAACAAAATTAAGTTTTATTTCGATTGCTAAGTTCTTGATATCAATTTAATTTCACATTGTAATTTTATTATAATAAATTTTGCTACAACGGACATGATAATACAATTAAAGCAGGTTATGCTAACTCCTAATCTTTAAATATTTGTTTTTCTACATTAATTCAATCAAAAGAAATTGGTGGTTAATGAATTAAATCAGAATAAAGGAGGGAAACAGTGGCCAGGGACAGTTTCCTCCTTTCTATTCCTCTTTTTCTTGTTATTTTCTTATTATTTCCTCTCCTCTCAGCATTTTCAGTCTATTCTCTCTCCATCCTTTTCTCCTATTTAACCTCTTTTCAGGTACCCTCTTCTTCCAATGCTAGTTTGCTGCACCAAAGCAGCACCATAATATCTTCATTCTGCTCTCTTTGTTGCTAGCTTATCCCTCCCTGTCAACTCAAGAAGACAAACACACTCAATGGGCTATTTTCCCTCTCCAGAACAGCCAAATCTCTTCAAAGAGAGAGAAAGGTTTACATAAATTGCTAGAGACATAGAGTCAAATTATCAACCATTGACATTAAAAGAGTGCAGGGTAGAAAGGAGAGAGATGAGATGGAAGAGTTGAAATAACCTATCCGCAAAAAGAGATCAAGACACAGGATTTTGCATCAAGATGGATACGCTAAACTCCAACGTAATAGGAATTTGAAATCTTAAAATTTGAACTTTAAAATCCTAGGCAGATATTGTTCAAATTCAAATTTAAATCTTGGTGCTTTAGAGGCCAATCAAACAAAGAATGTTGCTTTTAAATCCAAATCAAAACACTTGGCAGCAAATTATGTTGCCAAACAAAAAGCTAAGAAATGCTATTTGAGGAACTTCTCAACACGGAACATAATATGCAAATTGATAGTCAGTTTGAAACATTAGTTGGAAAGTCACCAAAGATGATAATTCAATAATAGTCAATACACAACATATGACACCTAAATGATGAGAAAAACTGAAGTGAATTTAAGACTTTACTTAAATGTCAATTCAGATGATTTTTATTCCATTAGACAGGGAGTCAACTTTATGCACAAAATCCAGATCCACAGCAGTCCCTTTATAACGTTAAAAGAACTGGTAATCATTTAAAGCTTCAAAGCTCAAAATCTTCAAATTCACTCCCACCAGAGAATTTTTCTCATTAAAATAAAGATTTCAACTAAAGCTGTCTGTTGCCTTATAAAATAAAAATTTTACAAAAATAAAATGATCCTGATCAAATGCTAGTATTTTTGAGTTCCTAAAATCAAACACAACTAGTAATATAAGTGCTTAAACAGTCTGAATGATGTAATAAGTGCAAAGACTTTAGGACAATTTTCCCCAATGTAAAGCTTATTGCATAGTTGATGTAACTAAAAAAAACATGTCGGAACGAAAACTAGCAACAGGGTTAAGTACAAGCCTATTTCCCTGTTTATCAGATGTATATGAACTCCAGAAGATCAATTCTGCTATTGAAGATCTGGCGATGAAGAATGGTGTAATAACTGGCTTGCAACTTTGAAAAGCTCTAAATAAAAAATCAAGTGGATGTTTTCCACTAGCAGCCATTCCTTCTAGAAAGGAACTTAACCTCAGTAGATAATCATGGTCAATATTCTTTTCATCAAACCACTCAACTCACTCATTTAACTCAACTATCCATTCCAACATCAACCGGACTGTTAGATTTACAAGAGAACACCGTAAAACTTAATTAAAAGACAAAGGCAGATGAAATTAAAATGATAAGCACTTATGATTCCAGGACGTAAAAGTAATAACATTGAGATAAGCACATTCTGGGTAACAACTCAAAATTCACCATCACTTAAATTACCTACTCAGCAATAAACATAAAAAGAAAAAGAGAAAAGAAATTACTATGCATTTTGACAAGTTGAAACAAGTAAGCATGACCAGGAAGAGGGGACACGATGGAAATCAATAATTTTAACGACCACCAACAAGAAAGGACAAAGGAAAACGGAAAACAGAATGGAAGAAAATCATATGGAAATGGCAAAATAGATGCAGACCTGTGTCAAATACTTGAATGCATCAACCACAGGAGCAATCATATCCCTGTATGCCTCAATCTGAAAAAGGTCCAAAGTGTATTGAACCAATGTAAACAACACTCGATGATGCATAAAACTCAAAAGCATAATCACTAATAAAAGTAAAATACCTGGTGAACAATTGTTCGCAGTACAGTCATTGGATTAGCATGAGCAAGTTTTGCAACCATCCGGCCTAACTGCTTCAAATTTTCCTTAGCCAGCCGTTTCAAAATCCTCCTAGTGTCAAGCTGCAAAAAAGCAAAGGCGCAAATGGAACTCTTCAGGCACCCAACTTTGACAAGCAATGAGAACACTATCAATAAGATATACTGCTGTACCTTGGCTGTTTGTCTTGCAGCTAATATAGTAGGATTCCGTTCATCATCCTTTTCCCACTCCCCATATAACCGGTATCGCACCTAAGCAGATGAGATTCATTTAGCAAGGTTGTCTATCATGTCTAATAAATTCTCAAAGGGAAGTATCAAATAACACTGATGAAAGGCCGACCTCATAGGAAAGGAGATTCATTACTTCCCAGATCTCTTGCCCAACTGCTGGATTTGCAGGTACCAATTGCAAAGAAGGAAGTAGACATGCTCCTAAAGTTTCCTCTACCCTTGACCTAGCTTCCTTCAAGTGAAGACGAGGATTTTGATATCCAACAGCAGCCGTTTCAGCATTTGAGACTCCATCAGCACTAGTTACAAGCTCAAGGGCAGATAAGTAATAACCTCTCAAAACTCTGCATACCTGCCAATAAAGAAAGCCAACATAACAAATCAGTAATGCACTTCTAGGAGGAGAAAACAAAATTAAAGAGAGTTAATTATTAGTACATAATAACACTAAAAGCATACCTTCTGCAACAGCAAAGTATCACGGTAGAGATGAGGTCCAACAGTAGCCAACATCTGAAAGAGTTCCTTAGGAAGATCAATAAAGGAGCTACTGGCTGATGTACTTGTATCCATGTTATCAACACCAGGTCCTGAGGGAGATCCAAAGTTTTGGAGATGTGTCTGGCGAACAATATCATATGCTAAAGAGATTGACTTTTCAATGAGCCTGGATGTATATAGAGAGTATAGTAAAGAACAAAAGTACAAATAAATATGAAACAAAGAATTAAGCTTCAGAAATGCCTAAACCATTAGACTGAGTCCAGAAAGTCAGAAACACAAATTAAAAATATCTTTGACTTAAACCACATAAACACAATTATGTGTCAGATGGACTAGTCAACTAAACTCGGAAGTCTCAATTCATGTAACCCAATCCCCTCCAGGATAAAAAAAATGGGATCCATAGTGTTTACCTAAACAATCCTTTACAGATTTGAACATGTGCCACTGGATTAAGTGGTGAAAGGCGATCAAACAGAATATGGGCATGGTACCTGAGAAGCATTACATCTTAAGTTAAAATTTGAATATCAATAATAGAAGTCGCAAAATTCACAAAAGGAGGACAAGCTGATACAGCATCAATTATCTCCTCTTTGAAGCATAGTTAAATGCTCAAAAACTAAATGGATATCACTCTACAGTAGGTTTGGCAGGTACAATAACAGTACTGTCCACACACAAATCATGATTCCTCTCAAGTCAACTTTTTTGTGCTTTTAGAAATTGAAGCTGCAATAGGATGACCAGGTGATGTGGGCAACCTAACTTTATGATTGAGAAGAATAAACAGAATGACCTACATGCACAAGTCAGCCTTAAAATAGGATGACCTACACTCACATCTGGTAATAGAAAAAGTACAATCTCGATTTACCAGGACAATTTCAAATCAAGTTTCAACCAAGGGCAGGAATACTCAGAACAAATTTGGAAAAAAAAGTATACAAGGAAAAAGAGTTGAAATGTCAACTGTATAAACTCAAACATAAATTAACTTTACGAAATAAAATGACCCACGAAAAACAGATACTAGGACGCTCGACTTAAATGTTGCAACACCAAGGAAATAATGAAGAATCAAGATTGGCAAAAAAATTTCAATTAAAAGATATAGGGATAGAGAGAAAAAGTGGAAAGAAACGGATAGAGATTCCAAAGCATAACATAGCCACCTCAAAGAGTGGCCAACTACAACAAAGCTTACCAATCATCTACAGAAAGAAAGCCAGTAAGCAAGCCTAAAGTCTGATTATTTTCAAGCTCTGGAGATCTTTCAGCGACAGCCTCAGTTTCCATATCTAGAGCAGCAAAAAGGTCTATTGTTACATCTCCTTGTTTCTCATCCTCCATGAGATCCTTACCGGTAGCAGCAAGATTTATTTTTCCAATTTTGTTAGCCTGCAGGAATAGGTGCAATCATACTGTGAATCGCAGGAGAAAACATGTCAACAAATATCTGGTAGGAAACTTGTACAGCTTTAACCAGAGATTATTGGTGTTCATCAATCTCTCTGAAGAGGGGCAGGGAAAGGAGAGTTATCAATGCCTAAATCAAGTACAATGAAAATTATTTAAATGGCTCAGACACAAAAATGCCTTAAGAAAGAAATGGAAGCACAACAATCTTTTATTGAGGCAAAAATTTAGCATAAAACTAAAAACAAAAAACAGAGAATATGACATTAATCATGATTTAAGTACAAAGAGGAAAAAATAAGACAATGCAATAAGAATACCTCATCAAGTCGTTTTGTGGAGAAACCATTATACTGCTCAAATGCTTCATCATCCTTGGGAAGTAAATGAGTGTAGCTGCACATATGCATAAATCAGATCAGCTAGAAATTACAGATATAGACTGCTGATTAAAATTTCAATATAAGCCATCAATACAAAAAACAAAAATTGTTTACATGCAACTTTATAGCTGAATAAAAATCCATGAAACAAGTCATATCACATGAGATCAGTTCCCTTGTTGACCCAATAGGTATTTGCATGCAAGCATTTTAAATATCAATTTGCCACTTCAAGGCATGAATCACCAAATGTCAAATGGTAACTATATCAAATTATACATCAAAAGTGTTTGGATCCCATAGCAAGAACATGTTCCATTACCATATGCAGCTTTGATTCAGCTACAAACATTTAATACAATTACAAGCAACAGCATAAAAAGTAAAAATGCACAATACAGGATTTGTTCAAACAAAATAGAACGAACAGAATCACCATATTAGAGGAGAAAGGATCTCAACTAACACCATATTAGAGGAGAGAGAATCTCAACTAACTCACATGCTATCAAGATCAATGAACTCTTCCTTCACTAGCAAAGCTGTAAGCTTATAGAGCCCAAATGGGGTAGGAGTATTTACTTCCATGCGCTGATAGTATTGAAACTTAAAACCAAGAATTTGTGAAGCATGAGACTGCAAGAAATCATAAAAAAGTAAGCAACTCAGATTTCTCAGATTCAGGATAACATAGAATTATCATTCTCAACCAGAAAATATTGATATCCATACCTTTGGGAAGATGGGAATCAATTGCAAAAAACCATTATTATCTGGCTGAAGTTCGTAACACTCCAACACCTAATAAATCCCAATCTATCACATTCTTCACCAATTCATCAAAAAGTGGAATCAGATCTTTGATGAAGAGTAAAAAATACTTACAATGTCAAAAACACGGTTCGGGTCCAGATCAAAATGCCCAATTAATGACTGCAGAAGTTACAATAATTACACTATATACACCACAACTAAGATTAAAGAAAAACTAGACAGAAACAAGGACAAACCTTGATAATGCCTATTCTTGCTGTTGATGCATTTTGAGTTGAATCTTCAGAACCTCGAAAAAGGAGAGTAATCTACAGATGCACAACACAGTGATTCACAGGACAAAAATTCAAAAGTAATGACATGATCCAGTACTCTAATTCAAACTAGACATCCAACTGTCCTAATCCTAGCCTAATAAAATTCTTCTGACAACTACTGATGCGATCCTAAATCTCCTATCTATTTAACAACAATACCAGTTTCTCTACTGGTATTACTACTGACTAATCTGATTTCTGGAGCCACCTTAATGGTTTCCCATCCAAATCAAGGTTTCTGTTTGAATGCCCAACAATAAGCCACCATGGTCTGTATGATACGTTGACCCAACCAAAACATGCTTTCGCAAATCCATCAATGTGCTAGAAAAAATAATGAAAATTGCTAAAGGAGCAACAGGACCATCAATAAACAGGTCAAAGAATAAAACATGCCAGACCACAAATTTCTACTAGGCAGCAACACATCCATAAATAAATCACTGAAGAAAAGTTTCATCCCACATCTTCAAGAAAATATAACCTAAAGGTGAATACATCAGCAAATGAGCAATGATTGTGCTCAAACGTTTTCCAAGAAATTTTATCAAATAGCACTCATACCAGCTTAGCATAGCCCTCACTCTCTTCTCGAAGGAGGTTAAATTTTGTTTGCTGATAAAGCAGACGCGTATTTACTCTGACCTGGAATCAACACAAAATACATCAAATGACAAAAGTCAGTAGTCTACCCCAACCTCAAGACTTTGTCACATATACTGGTGCAAGCATCTGATTTCATCAGTTTAGCATGCCAACATACATGACACCTACAGTTTCTCAATGGAGCAGAATTGATCATCCTCATAACTAAACAAACTCTGTATTTCCAAATATAATTCATTGTGTCAACAGATGGAAATTTCAGGCATAAAAAAAAAACTAACCACGCATATACAGATATTGAGTATGTCAATAACATTAAATTTGCTTACCTCTTTAACCTTCAAATCTGGAGCCTTTATCTTGATCATCTCAGCCTCCCACAGGAACTCTTCCTAGAATGTCAGAGTTATAATAAGGTATTTTTCCATTACCACAAAGTAGCATGTACGTAAAGATCTACCTTGTTCAAAAAGAAAAAAGAAACCACCACCCAAGAGGTCTAAAAACAAGACAAACTGAACATGACCAAATGACCACCAGCACAACAAGGTTACAAAATGTTTTACCTCACCGCGCTCATGGAAAAGCCTTAATGGAACTAACGAAGACTCCACCAGCCACTTTGCCTAAAAGAAAGACCATAAACTCAGCAAATAAGCTATAAGAAATTCCCCTTATCTTCAAAGAATAAAGAAAAAATCATAAAGATCGTATAAACATGGGCAACATGTGAAGCATGCAGATCATGAATGGAACAATATTTGATTGTGCAGCAACAAAATACTGTTAGTATTGATTAAAATACCATAAAAATTAATGACAAACTGAACCCTTGATTAATATGAGATTCATTCAATACCTCTAATAAATCCTAATAGTCTCAGAGGATTTCTTCCTAGATTAGCACCAATATGTCCCCTTTATAGATAGAAAACCAATAGAAGAACAGCATCCCATTTGCTCTAGCTACAACAATGACCAAGACAATATCCATATCACAACTACATTGTGCGATATCCTCTTTAGATTAAGCAGATAAACCATTAACGGATTAAGGGTAGAAAAAAGATACGCCATTTACGAAAAATTATAAAGATAAAAAAAGCTTTTAACAAAAGATTCAGGGTAGCCCATGTGTTTATTCCATAACTCCATTTGGAACAATAAAAAATTATAATCAGTACCTATCCATTCTCAGAAGGTTTGATGATGTCTACGCCTACATCACTTAAAACTCAATTAATGATAAAGCTAAACATAAGGAAATTTTGGTTTAAATTGTATTGACAGCTTTTAATTTCCACCTCCCATGTCCCAAGTTATTTGAAGGTTCATATAGTTCTTTTTAGTATTCAAACATGTAATTCTTGCACAAAAACATGGCAACAACTCACCCACTTTGTTCCCTTCCACATCAATCAATCAACTATAGAGTCATATTAATTTCTAGGTCAAATCTGCAAATTTTACCAACTAAAGCTCCACATGGAGTTTCACTCTCCAATATCGAAATCAAGGTTCAACTAAGCTTCATTTTCTCTATCCTACTTCCATGGAAATATCATCAAAGTCAGATTACAGTGGAAGTCAAAACCCTTATTGACTAATTCTGCACTAATTAAGTAAAAGAACAAAGAAGAACTTCATATGGAAAATAAAATTGTTGTCATCAGAAGCTTCAAGCTTCTTTGCATCCTTATCAGGAGGAATACTTAATAACTACATTAGAATGCAGAGCTAGAGTTAATAGATAAATCATGTGAAACAAGTTCTGATCCTTTCCACAATGTGGAGAAATTCATTTTTAAACTTTTAAGTGTCTGAACCTGAATAAGTTTCATATATCACTACAATAACTGTAGAAGAAATAACTTATTACATGCTTATATCAATTAAGGACTTTCAAGAACTTATAGCATTAAGCATTCAGTCCAGAGTAAAGAATTATTTGTCTAAATTTTCAATGTCATCAAAAACACCTTTACCATAAAAGATTTCCAGTCAGAGCTCTTTTCTAACTATATTCAAGAAACATAAATTTTAATATGATCAACAAACATAATATTAATGACGTGAAAAAGGAAATAGAGATAGAAACAGAAGAATTAATGCAAAAAAAAAAAAAAGCAAATTGCACTCAAGTACATATATGCACCTAATCAATTAATATCAACAATAAAAGACTTCACAGATTATATACTGACCAATTTTATCAAACGAGTGCGGTATTCTCCAGACAATGTAAGCTGCAAATTAGGCAAAAACTCATAAGCTACAATTTAATGTGTCAAATATTCAATTCCAGCTACAAAAATTGGGTGTTCATAAAAAAGTCCATATAATGCAGATAATAAAAGAACCACTAAAAACAAAATCGCAGCTGGAAAATGTGGAGATGTGAGCCACAAACCATAATAAGCACATTCTATGGACAATAAAGAAAGCTGTACAAAAACTGTGTAAAAGGCCAGCACAACAGAGCTGCATAAGATATAGCAGAACAAAGAAGAATAAACAACCACCCTAGAAGAACTTACAAAATCTGGAGCTCTCTCTCCCACTCCCTATCCCTCCCTACCAACTCATAAGAATAAACAATCACACAAGAACAACTTGGAACACTATCTCGCACTCCCTATGCCACCCCACCCCACCGCATTCAAAGAAGAATTTGGCTTTAAAATTCCAAAAAACAGGTATACTTACAAGTAAAAGTCTTTTTTCCACCAAAAACAGAGTAGAAGTCTTTACCTAGAAAAACTAAACTCTTCAAAAACGATTCCCATATCATAACAGAAATTTCAACCCAAGAATAAGTGAAAAGGTGGTTCTAATTATACTAAGAAATGTCAAACCAATAAAAAGGATCTATTTCTCCAACCAATAGAAGACAGCACTAAGATTTCAGTCTCATCCACCCCGCACTCTCACAAATTTCATACTGAGCACAGGAGCAATGAAAAGAATAAAATGTTCCATGCAAAGGTATAGTATCACCTCTATTTAACACCTTCCTAAAAGAATTAATAATCAAATGCTGAAAACTAGCTGACTTAAAGCGCAAGCTATCAATTCCATTTCCAATATTCCTAACATCATTGTATTCCTAAAATAGGAGTCAGCAGAACAGACACAACTTCTTTAAAGAAATGAACTAACAAATATATAGGTTAAGTGTTAATGATATTTTAGCAGTAATGAAAAAAGAAGAAGATTACATGGGATCCTCGTGAATCTTTTTCTCTTGTACTTTCACTTATATTCTAAGAATTCCCCATAAAGACTAAAGTTAGCCCATTAGGACTAGATGGAAAGCATGACTCACATAAAAATGTTAACAGTAGCAAAACCATATGACACAATAAGTAAAAAGCATTGCCATGCCCAAAAAAATCTTATCACAGAAATTACCTAAGAGCATAAACACAACAAACAACAAAACCAATCGTTTCCCACTGTGGGGTCTGCTACATGTATCATATTAACACCATGGTGCTCTATTCAGTATCATTTCCTGAGTAAACATAGCATTCACCCATGTTTTATTTGGATTCCCCTGGACTAAACCAAATCATGACTCAAACTTTTAAATTACAGTATAAACCATTCTAAATATGCTTAGAAACCATATTCCAAGGGCCTCAACAATGTACCAAGCTGAATAAAGAAACTACTTAGTTCCCTTCTAAACTAGAACTTAAGCAAGCCTCCAGCTTAAATTTTTTTCCTATTTCCACCGACTTAATAAATAAGCTTCAATATATGCTCGGGGAAAAAATTACTAATACCAACATTATTAAAAAATAACAAACTCACGTCTTGAGCCATTTGCGTGACGATATCAGCAAAGCATGAACCCAACTCATCCTCCAATACTCTCTCCGTAAACTCCACCGCATCCAACACCGCTTTGCACTTCTGAAACGGCAATTCCCCACGCACCTGATAATCAAACGGCAACAGAAAACATTCAACTAAAAGAATAAACAAAAACATGCAAAATTACAAAAATGCAAAAAAAAAAATAAAACAAAAATACCATTGTCCAGCAGAGCTCGTAGAGGAAGCGAAGCATGGGAACGGAGGAAGAGAAGGAGAAGTTTGAGTTTCCATTTTTTCCCTCGCGAAGTATTTCCTGTGTTATGTACATACACTCTATAGGAGGGAGAGACATCTTTTTCGTTTTTTTGGAAAAAAAAATCAAAGAGAAAAAGGGAATCTGCCAACCTTAGAGATTAAGAATAAGGGTTCGGGTCTGAGAGTTAGAGGGGAAAAGGAGGGGCAAAGGAGTGGCTGGGTTGTTATTAAAGGTACTTTCATGGGGTATATGAGAAACGAGACTGATGAGAAAAGAGGGTTAGGGTTTCAGAGTATCTGCCATGGTGGGTTAAGGGGTTTGGGGAAGGGGGATTTCCGGGATGATAATGATTCGTCCGTTTTGGGATTTCGGATTTTGGGCCGGATCTCCATAGCCCAAAGTAAGAAAGAAAAGTTGTGACACGCTAACAGTAGGGAGACGTAGTATTCAGTACCTTGCATTTTCAGTCACTAAATAACAAGTTTATGTAATTAATAAGCAAAAACGGTAATATTTTATTTTGGAAAAAAAATAATGCTAATTGCTCAGCTCATAACTTTTTCTTATTTATTCATCTAACATATTCAATAATTTAAAAAAAATTGACAATTTTTAAAATTATAACTTTTTCTTATTAATTTGCCTAATATCTATAACGTTATAAAAAGAAAGCCGCAACTGGGTTCCCAGAATTGGCAGCGTGAAGGCTTCGGGAAGGGAATTGTGAAATTGCAATAGGGCTCCCAAAATTTGCCACGTGGAGGCTAGAGGAGGAGAGTTGTCATGTGTTTGGTGGGCGAACCGCATGCCCGATGGAATAGGTTGTGTGTTTTGGCGTAGGGTATGCTTAGGCAGGCCACATGCCCGATGCTTTTAGAATTCCCTTGGGTCATCTTCTTATGCATGCCTGTATGGGTGAATGTTTGCTTTCCTTACATCCCTCTGTTTCTAGATTGACGTGAGAGCGTTTTGGGTCATCGAGATTTTGGAACCAGCTGCTCACGTGTATGGCTCGAATAGGTGTTGTGTTTGGATTATTCGGCACTGTCTTTTCCATGTCCATTATCAACTTGCTATCGTCTTTGCTCCCTAACTTTTGCGTTTCTTAAAGTTCCTCGTGTTTTTCAATCTTGCTTGTTTTTTTCCCCAGTTTTGGTTTCATTCCTTTTCCCTTAACTCTCCAAGTCTTTCTATATCTGGAAAAAAAAGCACACCAGAAACTTGGAAGACTGAAAAACAAAAGATAGGCACAAACTAGGGAAACAAAAGACAACCCTTTCTTTCCTTATCGTCCTTTAATTTGCTTACCTTGTGTGTTCAGGTCATCAGCTTGGGATGGACACGACTTCTCAGCTTTCAGGTGCTTGACATTTCCACAAAAGTTTCTAAAATCCTTTTTTGGAGGTAAACCCATTTTTTCATTTTTGTTAATTTTATATTTTTGATGTATTTTCAATATAGGTTCATGGATTTGTATCTTTTATTTAATTTTAAGATTCATTTCTCATCTGGGTTTTATTGGTTTTTGTTTAAAAAGGTTTATCTTTCCTTAATTCAATGGACTAATATATTGTGTATCTGTTTTACCTGTTATTGAGATTTATCTATTTTTTTTCTCTTTGTGTTCGAATTTAGATGAATTATTGATGGCTTTAACCATTTCGTATATATTGTTCTATTTTTCATTTAACAAATGTGTTTAAGACAATCAATTAGGGCCTGGTTTGAATAGTTGATATGTATAAAAGAAAGCAATTTGCTATTTTGTTAAGTAAGTTGTAAACCGACTAAATCAAACCATGATGTAATTCACATTGAAGCAAAGCAAAGGAAAACAAGATTACATCCATAGGATCAGGTAATTAGACATTGGTGCAAAAAGGGAAGATCAATTCCTCTTTTAGCAACATTCTATCTCCATCTGAATCCCAGGTGTCAAGTGGTACGCATGGTGTCAAGCTCTGTGCAGGAATTAATGAGCTTCTTCTAGCTAGGCTAGGCTTTGCTACCTTTTACAGCAGAAACATCCTTAGAGACAAATATGGCAAACAAGGCTATTTCATTACTTTAAAGTACTAAGTACAGCACCATCTAAAGTCTAAACATTGTACACAATGGACTGACCTTGTAACAAAACCGCAAAACTATTGTGTTTGAGTTTCTAAAGAAAATAAGAACCAGAATAGCTTTGCTTATCTGCTTTGTTTGGGTTCCAGTTTGCGAGAAGGTGAATGTATGTACAATTTGCAAATTTTTTTATGAATCCAAAAATTGTTTTAATTCAGCATCTACAGGGTCTATATGCTTTTGTGGTTTTTGTTTGATATATATAGAAAATGAGGAAAGAATTAGCTAGAATAACTATGTAAAGTTGTCTTTTGTTTGAAGTTATTTGAAAGATGGAGAATTTATCTTTGTGAAATTTTTGACTTACTTTCTGATTAAATTTGTCTTAAAAAGACAAACAAATTTGCCTTGCTATTATTTATAGGTTCTTTTTATTTTTCTTTCTCTACTCGTGTTTAGAGAAATTTGATTAGACAAAGGATTAAAGAGGGTACATTAAAATGTATTAGATAGGGTTTGGGCTAAATGTTAGTTTGTTATTTTCATTGTGGTTATTACAATATTCTATAGCAAATGAGTAGTGTTTTTTTTGCACCTCTATTATTGGTATTTTGGTCTTTAGTGTAAATTTTGTTTATTTCTTATGTTTCTCATATTATGTTAATTTTCTACCTTCTTATTCTTCATGCATTTTTTTATTGATTTCTTTGTCATTTATCTTTTGCTGAAAACTTGGATCAATCAACTGATTATCCCAGTGAGGTTAACTTTCGCATAAGATTGTGTTTGGAGTTGATTATTGTGTCTTATAGGGAAACTGTATAGAGTTTTTAAATTTAATTCTTTTCCTTTTTTAGATATATATGTTTCATACTTTGTTTTATTGTCAAATTATATTTGTTTTGTTTGTAAATCATTATTACACTTTTGATATCCAAATTTTTTTGATTAAATTCACTACTTTATGGGGTTTAAAAGATGTCCATGTCTTCTGGTTACTTTATTTGCATTCATATATTATAACTATTGATTAACTTTTTTTTTGTTGCCATGGGATGGTTGTGTTTCCAAAAGTTTTGGGGCATATTGAGATATCGATGGTAGACTTTTTTAAGCTAGTTGAAAACAAGTTCAACCCATCACTAGCAATTTTAGAGAAAACCTTTAGATCACTAAACGGAAAAGGATGTTTGACTAGATGTGCACAACAATTGAACATATGGATTAAAAGTCGCTTTGAGTGTGAAAAAAAGTAAGTTTTGAGCACCATTCCTTTCTACCAGTGTTGCCATTAGAGAGTTTTATAAAAGTGAATGGCTTGAGTAGAAATCTAAACAAACATGGATCTTAAGACTATGAAGCCTCACAAGATAGTAGGTGGTATGAAAAGCACCATGGATGGCACTTCAATCCATGTTATGTAGTTATGGGAATAAGATGTCAGTTCCTCTTCTAGGATTATGGGTGGCAATTAGTTATGCTCCACTTATGGTACTTAGAGAGGTTGGATTTGAGCAATTTGTTCTAATGACTCATAAGCTTGACCGAATTGAGTTTTCTTACGGCAAACCAGGGATAGGGAAAAAGGTTGAAGAGATTACTAAGGCATGGAAGCAAACTCATAGAGTAAATTCAAAAAGATTCACTGATAATATTACATTAGAATATTCAATATGGCAGACACAGAGAATTAAAGACATTGTGTATCCTTTTGAATATAGCTCTAACTACCCAAATAATGTGGAACTTCAAAATGCCCCTATCACTAAATTTCAACTTGAAATTGAAGGAAATAGATTGAAGCAGGAAACTAAAGAACTCAAGAAAAGTGGAAAAGCTAATGGGTGAAGTTGATGAACGAGAAAGAAAATCATAAAATTGCATACGGAGAAAAAGGTTTGGAAAGAAATGTCTGATGGCTCAAGAGTCATTTTTGAATTAGTAACTACTAAACTTAATTTGTTACAAAGAGAGGTTGAGCAATTGCAAGCAAAATGTCAAATGGTTGAAGAACAAAATGAGGCTCTCCAACCTTCTACCAATAGTTTGGGCCATAAACTATACATCCAACAAAGAGTAAACCATGTACTTAGAGGAGGATGTGATCAATTTGAATGGATTGTACGAACACTTCAAAATGAGTATGATCTGGTCAAGTAAGAACTTTCCAAGAAACAAGCCTTAATGGAGTATGTTACAAAACAAATCACCAAGGTTTTTTTCACAACAAGAGAAATGGAAGATAAGGCAAAAATCCTCATAAAGGAGATCATTCCAACAGAAACATATAGTTGTCATATGCTTAGCTTCTTAGATGAGGCATATGATCAATATCAACAAGTTGGTCATTTCATGTAGACTATATGAAATGGATGTAATAAACAAGCCTTTCAAGGTTAATTGAGGAATTTTTTGTTACCAATATTTGTTATGTGATAAATACCTTGAAGCATATTCATTCTTACATTCATCAAAATGCATAAACATGCATACATATTCATAAAAATGCAATTACCAAATTTACATTATATGGCACAAACACATGTTAACCATTGAAAATCTCGAGGTAACCTATTTGTCATTCATACAATACTCAATCGTGGGATAAGGTCAGAATCATGGAAAACGAATAATTAAGCCAAATAGATAAAGTCAAGAAAACTCAAGAGGAGATGATGGAAAAATTGACAAGATTAATGGAAATGATGGCTTCTATTAAAGGAAGAGGAGTTGTTGAAGGATCTTTTATTCAAAATGGTTCTCAATTCCAACATAAAGATAAAAGGGAGCCTTTATATGCCTCAAGATTCACTCCACCCTAAGTGCATGTTGCTTAACAAACTTAACAAATGCCAAACCACTAATAAAAACTTACCGATTCCCTAAAATGCAACCACATGTAAGATATATGCTAACCCAAGGAAACGTTATGCCAACTTCTGGTGCAAACCCTCATGAACCAATTTCTGTGCCTGATTTGGATGACCCCAAAGAATAAGAAAAGTTAAAGGCAGCTTCGAGAGCAATACGAAAATATGATCATTTGGAAGAGCGTTTTAGATCTGTTGAAGGATTGGATTTCTATGCCACCATTAATGCAGTAGAATTGTGTTTAGTACCTAATATGGAGCTAAGCGCGGAGGAGAACTTAGAGGTATATTGGGTCAACATTGATGTCCGCTTATCCCAAGGGCATCAGTAGGTTGCATTATGGTAGTTGGAGGTTCAAGCAGCATTCGGTTTAGAACAAACGCAAAAGATCATCACGCACAAGAAGAAAAATGTTACAAGAGTCATTAAATGGAGGTGCATTATGGACAAGGAGGTCAATGCCCTTCTTATTGCTCTTAAGGCTCTTGTTGCTTAATCCTTGTATGATGATCAGACATATACTATACTACAGCCGCATATGCATATAGTCATAAAATGTAAGTTGAAACGGTTGAAGAAGCAATGGAAGAAGGACCTATAGCCAATGCAATTGGAGATCTAGCGAGAGATTCAATCAATGTAGTTGGAAATCCAATGAAAGATCCAATGAGAGATGTAGGGGCTGAAGAATTAACTTATACATCAGTTTCTCGACCATTTTGAGATATGAGCTTCTAGCTTTTTTCTTTTTCAACATATAACATTTAGGATGAGTTTGATGTTTTAATGTGTTTCATTTCTATCACTATGTAAGGTGGGTCTATTGGTCAACACCATGGTGCGTGTAACAAAAATGGTGACACCCACAGGGTTGATGGTGATGAACCAACTAGTATGGATTTGAGGACGGGTGGTGATGAGCCAACTGGTTTGGATTTGAGGACGGGTGGTGATGAGCCAACTGGTTTGGATTTGCATACAAGTGGTGATGTGCCAACTAGTTTGGATTCACATATAGATGCTAAGTAGTCCTAATTAGGCTTGTATGTCTTTCTAACTCAAAGCACACCTTCTTTTGCGGCCTCACATCATGTTCAAAGTACACCTTTTCTTACTCAAAGCACAAATCCTCTAGAGGCCCCATATCCTGCTCATAGCACATCTCTGCTTAAAGCCCCACATCATGCCTAAAGCACATCTCTGCTTAAAGCCCCACATCATGTCTAAAGCACATCTCCTCTTGAAGCCCCACCTCCACCTTTAGTTGAAGATGCACGGATAAGCATGGCTAGTAAATACCTGAGGAGCCCTTACGTTAGCCCTTTATTAGTCCAACACAAAGAGAAAGACATGTTGAAGGAAAAATACAAGTGATTTAAGAATAACGAGCACGCTAGGTAAAATGAAAGCATTACACAATATTAGGCATTATCGTTCGAAATAATTGAATCTAGTGACCTTTTGACACTAGTATTTTATATGTGCAGAGTTAACACGATAAGCATCAAAGGGCAAGAAGCCCCTGAATTTTCAAGCAATTAGAGAAACAGGATGAATGGATGAACAACTAACACATTGACGCATGCATCAACGTCATGTGTAAGTGTAGTCGTGAACATCATTCCCTATTACACAAATGGAACATATGTATCATTGACATGCTTTTCTATGTAAGTATATTATAATGAGTTTTAATTATTAAAATATTTTTTAAGGGTTTAGTTCATGGTGTTTGACTATTAAACGTAACTTAATTGATAAGGTATTTTGCATGCCATGTGTCGTGAAGTGGACTCTAAACCCTTTGATCTGAAGTTCAAGCCAAAGAAGGTGGTTATTCCTAAAGTTCTGCTTGATTATGTTAAAGGTGACAGTTCTCTAGGGGGAAGTCATGGAATGAGGTCAACTCAATCTTGGTGCCATGCCATTTTAGTGACCATTGGATTATAATGCATATCAACTTGGTCAATAGAAGTATAACGTTGGTGAACTCCTCATATGCTCGTTTGGATGCAATTAAGTTCCCATTGCATGTGGATCAGATGCATCCTTTAACTACGCTGATTTTTGTTATATGCCACTAGTTTGAGTACTTTGACAGATTACATTGTAGAAAACGACCTTGGACACGGATGAGTTGGCAATTAAATAGTTCAACCTCGGAACAAGAAGACAACAACAGTTGTGGGGATTGGTAATCACTACAATGAAGTGGCTGATAAATATGCGTGACATGATGCTAAGGAAGGGCGTTATTAAAGGGCTGAGGAAAGATATACATTAAAGATGTTTGCTAATACCTTTGTTTATTAGATAGATTCATTGTGAAATGCAAAGCAACCTTGTTTATTTGTTTGATGCAAACTTAAGTTTGTAAAGTAACTTTGTTTATTATTGCTCCAAACCATTGAATTATAAACTTTTGAATTATGTATAGCTTTACAATTGTGAAAATCATATCTTTTATAGATAGGTTACATAATTTACAGTCCAGAATTAAACATGAGTATAGCATATGGGCATGGCATGACTGGTTGATAGGGTATTGCATGATTGGATATTAGGCATTATGTGACTAGATATTAGGCATTGCGTGACTGTTTTTAAGACATTATTAGGCATAGCGTGACCCCACATCCAGCATTCCATTACATGACTAGTTTTTAAGTATTACGTGATCATTTTTTCAGCATTACATGACTGGTTATTAGGTATTGCATGATTAATTTTTAAGTATTACGTGACTGGTTTTTAGGCATTAGGTGACCCCACATCCGGCATTACATTATATTAAACATGATTTACTTGCAATTTAAGGCTTACATCCGGCATTGCATTATATTAAACATGACTTACTTGCAATTTAAGGCTTTTCAACACCAAAATTAAATGTTTGTCTACTTGAATCATCAACATTATAGGTAAAACCATAAAAAAGAAATTGAGAAATTGGCAATTTCTTCCCATATTAAGTGAAGCAATTTGAAAAAAACTTATAATGGTATTCCTCCTACCAACATTCTTATCCTCTATTTTAAAATTAATCAATTTCTATCAAAGGCTAGCTTCCTTAAGAAACAAAAGAGTAAGATTTTTCTTGAAAATAAGGGAAATATACAATAGCAAGCTTTCTCTTTTTTTCCCCCATTTTCTTTTCTAGTTTGGGAGTTAATTACCTTATGCTTCTATCAATCGCAAGGTCATGTCACTTGGCAATATCATGCTGGCGAAGAGTTTTATAATATCAGAATGCATGTTCATTGATCATATTAAGCATTAATGAGACATAAGAAAACTAATTGACAAATATGTATTGAAAAGTAATTAACAATGATGTTACACGTTTAATCTGTCAATGGCAATAGACCATACAAACTAGGATAAACATCAGGTTCATAAACAACAATCAAAATATCATAACAAGAGTATTTTGGCTTCATTAATTAATCAGCATACAAATCATGATATATGTCATACACTTCATTCCAAGGAGCCATTATCTTCGTCTACGAAACCCCATACATTCTCAAAATTTGTCATTCACATTGGATAGTAATTGCGTGTGTGCCTTGGTTGTCTACAAGTTGAACATGCTTTCGGTCATTGTCATCGTTAAAGCGTTAATTGACTAGAAAATGGTGCCGAATTTGTCAATGGAACTGCAAATGGTGTTGGGTAATTTTTTCTATTATGACTGTGTCTCTTGCATTGTGAACATCTCCATCGTCTACTACTTTCCTCAGTCGATGGAATCCCTTTCCTCCTAGGTTTTCCTACTTGACCTAATCAAGGTGGTGACAAAACAACAATTTGTTTCACATCAGGGGGAATTTCCCAATCATTAGGATGCCTAATTGGGAAAATGGGAATAGCATAATCCTCCACCCAAGATCGAGTTTTGAAATAGTTTGAGTAGAATTCAATGACTGCACGCTTGCACTTACTGTAAAGACAATTAACTCACAGTTGATGAACCATGTAAAAGTTTAATTCATTACAAAGCAAATAAGAAACTTGGATATTCATACCTTATTGTTGCCATGGCATGGCTGTAAAAGAGTAACTTGGTATGAAACTCCCCATATGAACATGTCTTGGTGGATAAGTTTACTTTTCTGTCCTTACTCTTGCCAATAACTTGGAACTTCGCTCCATCAGTTGTTTGTGTAAAAAAGTGACATGCTTCATTGAATCGTGTGTTCAACAAATCGATAGTATAATGGTTAAGAGGCGAGGTCAAATTGAAGGCCTCCTTGTGTTATTCATGGAACCATCGTTGAAATATGCCTCTAATGCACTCAATCAAGACATTAATTGGTAGTTTTCTTTCCTGACTCATACACGAGTTAATACATTCTACAATGTTGTATGTCATGAGTTTCTAGCACCTTATCAGTGACTGTGCACGTGCCCATCTCTCAAGGTGTAATTTCATAAGATGGTCGTAAACATCTTTGCAAATTTGTTTCAGCTACTTCATATGTCTATTGAAATTGGCTACCCTGTAGCAGTTGGCTGCAAGGGTGAAAATCATTGCAATGTTTTCGCACTTGAATATGTTTTTTTACATTTTTTTTCTAAATGGTAATCGCATAGATCGTGGTGTGCTCATGGTACACTTTTTCAATTACATTCTTAATGCCAATATGCTAATCAAAAATGGACATTGTATTTTTTAGAACAACTAATTGCATAATGCAATTAGGTAAGAAACCATGACCATGACTTTGATCCTTAACGTGGCTAATGTCAAATGCAACGGGATATATCTACTCATTCGTGTCTTTGCAGACAGTTAAAAACAAAATACTTTTGAATTTATCTTTAAGATTTGTGGCATTAATAGCAATTACGATCACATTACAACCCTGAACCTCCAAATACATGCCTTATATACCCAGAAACAATATTTGAATTGTTATGACCGATCAGTAGCCACAGCTACAATTATACAGAGATTTTCACATTCTAACATATAGAAATACGAAGGTAGGAGTTGGAATGACTTATCCGAAGAATCGAAAATAAGATTTTGTATAGTGTTTCACTTGTCGAGCCTTATCATACAAGCATTACAATCCCCATTTGTGATTGATCTCTTTCATTATTTTCTTAGGTCTCAATGGTGTTACATTATTTCCTTATAGCTTGGGGGACATAAGTTCACTAATTAACCTCGTGCTCGCTATTTGGTAGCTTGCAAACCATCAATAGTACATGTGTGTACCTTGTGGAACATGTGAACTTGTTAATAATCTCCATCAGGTAACTTTGTTGCACACACAGTTAACAAGCATGCCTTGTCCTTACAAG
This sequence comes from Theobroma umbraticum, assembly GCF_002168275.2. Lineage (NCBI taxonomy): Eukaryota > Viridiplantae > Streptophyta > Magnoliopsida > Malvales > Malvaceae > Theobroma > Theobroma umbraticum. The sequence continues at coordinate 1,430,911 of NW_018397266.1, forward strand.
CAACCTCAAAATGAACGTAACATGACTTTTTAACTCTAATCTTAAAATGTTCTTTTAGTGCCAACATATTCGAAGCTTGTTTCAATTCAGCCTTAAAGGGAAACACTGTCATCGGTTGATTCAGACTCCTTGGTAGCAATTGTTTAGAAGGAGATCATATCTGCACCTAGAATAATCCATCGACAAGATTACCCTACATTTACATTTTCTTGATCACTGTCATCAGGCGAATGAATCTTGTTGTCACCAGCGATAGGGTTATTGTAAATGGCGTCATTGCATTGAACATCTTCTAAGACAACAGTTGTAGTATGTTTTGTACCGTCATCCACATGATTGCAATTCGAAATGTCGTTGTCGTTACCCCTGTCCTCATTTAAACAATCATCATGCCCGTTAAAATAATTGTCATCATTCTAATCAACAGTGTTATCTTCTGCATAATCATCACGCATCTAATAAGATGCTTCATCATCACTCACAGTCGTCACAGTGTTGTCTAAGAATGATAATGGCCCCATTATAGTCTCGGGCGATGGTTGCATTAGCTAAAACGAAGTATTTGGTTCGATGCACATTATGATCGAAATTGTGCAAATAGCATTTGCAAACACCTTGTGTGTGTACCACGCTGCTCAAACTCATATGCATACGTCAATGGTGATTACCATTGTTGTTAGTTAGGGATTAGATGGTGTCATATGTGTGAAGTAGTATAAATCTGATTTAGGTGATTACTATATTGGATAGCTTGTTCATGTGGCATAACATTTGTATGTCGTTCCTTAACGGTCACAAACACGACAACTCCTCTCTCATTTCGCAGAATACTTGCTAAATTTTCATCAGCCTTGATAACTGGGTGTGAAACCCTGCAGCATAATTGAGCAATGCATTGAGCTCGATTTTGTGATTCTATGAGTTTACCCCAACAATCTCTTTAACCAACTTCATCAGGTTTGAAAACGACAAATCACTTCCAACACCCTTCACTCGTACCTTATCACCCTTGTAAGTGTCATCGACCCAATGACCACCATATGTAAGCATAAGCTTCACATTTGGCGCGTCGTTAAAATTTAACAGAAAATAATTATCACAATTAATTTATCAAACATGTTTCACGCAATACCTAAAAACCACTTGCAATGATTAAGTTACGCAATGCTTAAAAGGTAAACTCGTAACGCTTAAGTCACGTAATGCCTAAAATCCAGTCACGCAATACTTACAACCCAATCATGTAATGCTTCAGTCATGTAGTGCCTAAAACCGAGTCATGCAATATCTAAAAACTAGTCACGTAATGCTTAAAAATTAATCACATAATGCCTAAGTCATGCGATGCCTAAAAACCAGAAACCTAATAATTAAATCACGCAATGCCTAAAAGGCAGTCTTGCAATGTCTAAGTCACGTAATACCTAAAAATCAGTCTCGCACAACTAGTGATGAATGCCTAATAACTGATTGATTTACCTACTCGTAGCCAGGTTTAAGTTACCAAAATTATACAGTGTTTTAATTTATAGATATATTTAATCAATTTTAACCCCTCAACTTTCGGGTTCTATAAATAAAAATCAATAAACCCAAAACCCAAAACACATACTTTGATGACATCTTTGCACTTTGAGATGCAAGAGAAAGTTGGATGGTGAGATAAGCAGTATTTGGCAAAAGAGAAAAATTGAGATTTAATTTTGAAATTTTTATTTGGATAGCGGAGTAAAGAAACCAGAATCATTTAATTTGTCTGAAATTGTTTAAAGGGTATTATTGTTAAATTATGCCAAAAATTAGGTAAAAACAATTAAAATTATAATGAACGGTATTTTTGAATTGGACTTATGAAAAGGGTTATTTTTTATTAATTATATATACATTAATAATATATCAAATATAAAATTATTTTTATTCATCGTAACTGCAAGATTGTTAAAGAGGAAAAGCTGATCACGCAAAATTCATAATAAAGCTCAAGAAAATGCCTAAAGGACAGGACAAGCAGTGCACAGGCGAAGTCATTCTCTTTGATGCAAACGGCCAAACCTTCTCGTGGCGGCCCTGGGAGTTAAGGTAAGACTCAAAAACCTTATGGGCGAGCCCCTTTTGAACACCTTTCTAAATTTAGGGAAAGATTGTATTTCTTTATTTGTTTTGCCTAACCAAGGTCCTACCAACATGAGAACTAACTCAATTATTGACGTTTAGATAAGTGATAATAAAGGAAAAAAATATAAAAAAGGGGGAAAGGTGAAAAGGTTTGCTCACATAAACAAGAATTAATAAGAGAGAAGGACACCAAATTCATGTTTAAAAGCAAAACATAAAATGAAAGTTTCATCTTGACTTGGTCGCATGCTAACCACCAGAATTCGTTTACTATTGTTCTTCTCATCAAGCAGTTCAAAATATGATTATACTATTTATTCTAGTCCACGATTGTTATTCAAAGGGCTGGAGGCCTTGTATATGTTGACCAGATTGGCTTGACACCAAGAATTTCAGTTTTCTGAGCAAAGAAAATGAACTGTATGCTCAATATTTGTTTTTGTACATTGAACTGTAATCTGTAAATCACAACCAAAATTTCCCTACTCTACATGCATGTTTTGCTTCGATTATTGCAATCAAAAAGACCTTTTGAGATCTTTGAAATCCATGGGATCAACACATTCCACTTTATTCCTGTGGAGATTCAACAATTTCAACAACTCTGAAACTTTCTCCTTTGTCTTGTCAACACAGCCAAGCTGCAGGAGCAGCAACAGCTTTTGGAAAGCACCCACTTGCAGAGCTTCAACGAGAACGCCTCCATCTTCACTTTTCTCGTTCTTGCAAAGCTTCCACAAAATGGAGAGTGAGAGCTCAGTTGCCAAATTTGAGACCCTCAGGATTTTCTTAACCAAAACCGGCATGCTTAAGGCATTGTTGCAGGCCATTTGTCTGCCTTCCTCGCTGTTGCAGATCCCATCAAGAACACCTAAAGCCTTCTCGCACAAGCCTCTTTCACTGTCCACCAGCGTTTCTAGTAACAATGAAACTATTCCTAGATTAACAAACTCTGCTATTAGTTGCTCATTTGTTGACGTTGATGTGATCATGTAGTAAATGACAGTTAAAGAAGCTTTTGTAGCTGTGGGGCAAATTGGGTCCTTAATCAGCTTAAACAATGCTTCAATGGCACCTTCCATCTCCGATAACTCATCCATTTTTTCTTGACCAAGCTCCTTTAATACCAAAACTGCGTTTCTCCTCCTAGATAAGTCTCCGCTGCTTAAAAACCATTTCAAGCAATGCATAGCTGAAACTGATCCTAAGAAACCTTTAGCCTCTCCGTCAAGAGGAAACATTATCGTCAAAGCAGACAATATCTCCTCTAGAACTGCAACATTTACATCAAAAGACGCCTTGGAAAAGGCTTGAAAAGCTTCTGATAAAACGCTGCCTGCCCCGTTGGTCACAATGCACCGTTTGTTACGTTCACTCTCCTTTGCCAATGACTTGACCTTGACCACCAATTCTCGGCACCCTTCTCCATCTTCTTTCTTGAAAGCAACATCAATTTTCGAAAGAATCTCCAAAACCTCCGTCGAACTAACGGGAACTCGAGGCGTAGGGATTCTCTCAATCCCAAAAGACCGGTTCTCAACGCACCAATCTTGTATCCTCTTCCTTATCGTGTGATTCGGAATCGGTTCGAGACTCCTCAAAACCTGATTTGTAAGAGGACAGGTGAAATTCCCGGCTTCAATCCACTTCTCAATGCTCTCTCGATCATAAGTTATCCCTGTGGACAAAGTGACAGGATCTTTCATCAAGTCTAGCGATATCGGGCACCTGAAATCTCTTGGTATCGTCAGCTCCATTTCCCCATTTTCATTCCTTCTCGGCTCTTTCCCTGCGCGCCTGGCTGCTCTTCTCCTCCTCCATGAAGAAATCATCATGAGTCACAAGATGGGCAGAATCAATACACAACTTTGAATATATCTTTCTCCTTGGTTTCTGGTATGTAATGAAGAATGTTGTTTTTTGGCTTTGGTGAATGAACTGGAAGGCAATTATGGTGAGTTATTAGTATATATATATATATACATATGTTGATATATATCGATTAGACAATGACATACGGTTGTTCAACGTCTTAGACCTTAGGAAAATTATTAAATTTAAAAAACATAAAAAAATATATAAAGAAGGAAGGGAGGCCGTGATGAAGCTTTGAATATTTGACCGTTGAATTGATAAATTTGAAATGGTAAAAGGCGACAGTGTCAAGACCGAAGGGTGGAGGGTGCGGCTTTAGAATTGAATCAAAAACTTTGACGCAACCTGAAAACGAAAGCCCCGTCAAATGCATGGGTCGGTGGACTGGCTGACTCTAGCGGTCGGTCTAGCCATGTGATGAGGAGTATCAATTTCTTTTTCTTTTCTTCAATGTTCTAATGTTTTTTTTTTTTCCCGAGTAATTACTAGCGTAACCTAACGCGTCCCAAACGCGCAACCCATTTTTCCTTAGCGGAGACAATTAATGGAAATTGGCTACGTTTACGTTGATGATGATTAAGATCCAACTGTTAACGCGTACCCAAGTGGAGATATGGCGTTTCGCCGACGAAGGGGAAGAAAATCTACGGTTAACGTGTAGTGTTGGGGACATGGCGTTTACAGCTCCTCTTATTCTCTTCAATTTTCTTGTGCATATTTACTCGGTCCACCCACTAATTTTTTTGTCTATACTTATCATTTAAACCCTAAGTTTTTTTATTCATAATTTTTTTTATAAATCTTTATTTAATCCTAGCTCCGTCCTTATATACATTGATAATTTCTTTACAAAACCTTTGAATTTAAAAACTCATTTTTTACTCGTTTTTACGAAACAATGAGAAGACGAAACTAATGCATGAACGACTTTGATTAATGCCAATGTCATGACGAAGAAAGAGTATATAAAAATAATAATAATTACGGTTGGTTAATTGAGAAAGCAATGGTCGGTAATAAATTAAAAAAACGAGAGTTGCGGAGGAATTGAGCAATTGAGAACATGGGGGAGGAGACCAACTGACCAAATTCCCTAGTAAATTTTGTTCAACAGTCTGTAAAGAATGACTCAATTTTTAGGATGAATGCATAGCCATAGACTAAATTGCCATGAACATTAACTAGACATCAACGTGAAAACAACGAGTCATCAAAATTCCCAAGGACTTAAAAAGTATTGGAAGTGTTTTTTTTATTCCAATGCGTTACCATTTTTCACCGGCGGTAAACGTGGATACTCCCTTATTCTAGAATAAGAATCGAATACGATAATCAAAAGATAGTAGCTAGCAACGACGGTCCAAATTAAATTGACAAAGCAAAATGGAGTGAACAGAGGGAAAATTAAGAAGAGAGGTGCCTTTAGCAAACAGTGGGAAGAAAAACAGGAGCGGGCTTGTATTCCATGAGAATATCCGGCGCCGAAAGGGGAACAGGAAAAGGAAAGTTTGAGGGGAATGCAATGTGAAGCTGGAGACCAACAAAACAAAGTGGCGGGTGACAGACCATCTGGAAGTCCGAAAGTCTTCGAATCCAACATCACTCAGGCTTTAGTGCTACAGGAAATAAGCAACTATAGTGACATGATACTATCTTTTTCTTGCTTTTAACTCGTTTAAGGGGTCGGTTCCGTCCATCTTATTCTATACTTTTAATTTTACAATATCTAGTTATAATTATACCTTAGATTAATATTTATCATAATATCTAAAAAAGTTTTTTAATTATATAAGAAAAGTTAAATAGATTTTTTTAATTATTTTTAATCAAATATTTATATTTATATTTTGAATTAAATAAATTTTTATTATTAATAATTAATTAAATACCGTTAGTTTAAATGTTAGTTATTATTTTTTATATCATGTGGTGCTATATGTTGACCATTTTTTATTTTAAAAATCAAAGAGAATATAATTATATGACTGGATTTATCTAGAAGGATAAACTCGAAATCAAAAAAGTATAATGGAAAATGAAACCTTGAAAACTAGACGATGGAAATAATAAAAGCCAATAAAATGTTCATATAATATAATAATACGGCCACGTGATATTTTCATCATTCATATTTATGTCATATTAACTTTACATGAATATAAAATTATAAATAATAGTTTTAAATAATTACTATTAAATTTTAGATGCTTCATTAGAGTATACTTTTATATATGATCTCCAAAATTTTAAGTTAGGGATCTAAGATTTTTAATTTGTAAATTTAAAATTCTACCCATGAAGGCATATTCTCCTTATGAAAAATTATGAATAATTATATATTTATTTATTTTATACAAATTATATTATACTACAATAACTAGGAAAATGTTAAATTTCATTAGCGAATTTATTGTTACATTATAAGGATTGTCACATCTCCACAGGATTGAAATTATTTGTTTATGATTTAAGCTTGAAATTTTAGTAAGATAATGAAATTATATTTTGACTTTGAAACAATTATTGGATCAATTTCTGTTGATTCTGTAATGTAAGGTACATGGTCTAGATCTGCTGAAATAATCCAACAATGTCTATCAAAACTGCAAACAAGGAGTTCAAAAACAGGAGCATAAAAAACCAAGTCCTAGTTGGAATATGACCTGTCAATTGTTGCAAGTCGTAACCAATTACATAAGGGACAATTGACTGCTGAGGATTGGTTCAAACTGTTGATTGGGCATAGTTGTTTCTTCTACAGGGTACGACAGTATGACCGTGGACTATTCCCTTTGTTTGAACAATCTAGAATATTCCAACCCTTACAAGGATCTTTAGTCTCATCTCTCATGCCCAGAAAGGAGATTGTCACGTTCATGATTCATGGATCATTCTTCCCAATGGCAAGTGGCAACCGGTGGTATTCTTCCCTTCTTTCTTTGTTTTTTTATAATGAATAATAGACATTCCATGTATCCAATTATTCACAAATTATATGAAAATAATGAATAATAACTTTTCAATTATTCAATTTATATAAATAGTCGGACCGTCAAACATTTCATTAAATTTTTTTTAAAAAAATAAAGATACATTGTACATGCAACTTATCATTAAAACAAATATTCGAATACTTTGCATTCTTTTTAAGTACAATTCCTGCTATTTTCTCTCTTAGGATTGGCTCTAATTTGAACTAATAACCAAATTAAAGGAGTACCTAAAAATGAAAACCAATAAGTATATGTGATTAATTTGTAACCTCATTTTCATACTTATAGCCATATCTAACCCAAACCCAATTATTGCCTACCCACCCCTCGAATACAACAGTTTTGGGCCAGTAACCAAGTTAGACCTAGATTTTTCTTTATTCATTTTAGCCTTGGGAAAAAAGGCCTGGGCTCATTCCGAGTCCGGCAGAGATTGGGTAGGCTCTGTTAGAGCGATGTTAGTTTCATTTTCAAGCGAAATATTTTTCTTCATTGTCTTCTTAATAATTTAATATCATTTTTAATAATCACAAAATTGAGATAATAAAGTACCAAATACAATCAAAAATTTATGAATTCAAATTAAACTGTAATATTATTAATTTTTATTCAATAAGTTACATCGATACACGGTAATCAAATATAATTATTTAATTACGTTTGAATATCTAATTTAATAATAAGTGTATGCATTTCATATTTAAAAAGTCGAATTCATAGAATATATAGTGATGTTTTACTTGTGGTAATTTGCGTAGTATTAGCCTATTAATTAGGGTAATTTTACTCTAATGAGGGTACTTGCCACACCATAACACTCGTTAGGCAATGGAGCCACGATTGAGGACTTGGGATTCTTCTAGTACTATTATTAATCAACAGTTTACCAACCAACGCTTTGCTGGATTTTTGGATAGTATGAATGCAAGAAAGTCTGAATGTGCAAACTAAAACCCCAACATGCTCACCTCATTCTGCAAGCAAGAGAAAGTATTGGCTCAAAGGAAAGATTGGCGTTTGACTCTTAACTTAGTTGGCAACATGTAATAGATATAATCTTACACCCTCTTCCACGCTCTGCGTAATTTATGAAATGCTGCTGCCATTACTGCACCCCAACGTGATTCCAAAGGCAGGGGGTGGAAAAAGAAGAGAATCTTTTGATCAAAATCAGAAGAAAGAAAAGGAAAAGGGGGTTCGGTCAAGTAAATGCTAATGAATTTAGCAAACAAGACCAGTACAGGTAACTGTAAACCCTTTTGGAAGTTTGCAACAGTTGCTTCCCATATTTGACAACTAACTCTTAGCTGTGAAACTTGACAACCATATTAATTACCCACAATTCATTACAGTTCACTGCTATTTGTGTTTGCACAATTATATTTAGTCAAATGTGGAAACAATGCAGGAAGCTTCTGCCATGGAGTGTAAAATGGGGTTTGCTTTAGCTAGAATCGGTGCATATCCAAGGAAGAAATCTCCTCGTGTGACTCTTTTGTTGAGGATATGGTTCCCACTATTAACAGTCAAAAAAACAAAAAGAAAAATTAGAATTCTGACTAGAATTGTTGTGTTACTTTGAATTCTGATTAGCTCCAACCCTTCAGTCCATTTCCTTTTTTCCCACCTTTAGAAACATATCTTTTTGGTATATAAACAACATTTTTATTTCATTTTATGATTCAAATTAGAGATTTTTAAAATAAAATATCAAATTCTAACTTATTTAAATATCTCGATAATATTCGGTTTTATAAATAATACTTGTGTTTCTAAGCTAGTAGCATTCCTTTTGACATTTGTTGGTGGTTAGGTTAAATTAATAAGCCCCTAATGATATAGCTGGAAATATAAATAGGTAAATTGAATGCTTTTGTGCTGTTATGCCTTTGAAGCAAGCCTTTGCTTATACCAATAAACGAGAGGTGGGAAGATTGAATTTCATAGTGGTAATGAATAAAACCCTAAACCCTAACTCTAAACCTTTATCACAAAGAAAGAGAAAAAACATCTGGCTAATAATGTACTTACCATAAAAAGAAATACCCAGTTGATATACTTAACAAAAACAAGAGATGTTACCCCCTCAACCTTCCTTTTGAGTGAGGATCTTACAGAATCCTCCTCCTTAAGGCCAAATAAAAATAATTAGTAAAAGATAATATGATTGTTGGGTCAATTTTTGACCAAGACCGATAATTCTTTTCTTCGGGGGAGGAGGTGACTAAATATGGAGGCTCTGTATATAAGTCAAAGGGCAGGTTGCCACGAAAGAATCCATGGATGGAGATTGAACTAATAAACGTGAACCCAAATAAGCCAAATGGGGACAATACAGCTCAGATCGAGACCCACACCATCACATGCGCTATCATAATCACATTTGATGTCCAACATTTTTGTACTTGCAACACCCCCTTTTTCTATCTAACTGCCTTCACACGTTATTTTGGGAACCCCATCCTTTAATAATACCACAACATATCGCCTGGAATTGGATAAGCTTGACACCCCCACCCAACCCAGGAGCATGTATTGGGGCATCCTTTACTCATTGTTCTCACCACTTTCCCCCTTTTTGGATAACAGAAACAAATCATTTTGTGCCCATGCCATATACCCCAAACTCAATTCTCATTTCATCTTTGTCCTTAGAGTGATTGAATTCGTGGACTAATAGTTGGTTGAGAATGAGTTTCTTATGAACAGATTATCATGGAGGTAAGGTTTGTGCTTTTCCTTGCATGATAATCCATTCAGAGCATATTAAAAAAATTCCCATAGAGTTAAATTTTTATATCAAATTGTACTGGTATTACTCTTTGACTTGTTATTAATAATTAATTGACTTGATTGATAAAATCGTTTGTTTGATTATGGAACATGTTTGCCTCCTCCCCAAATATTTTAGTAAAAAAAAGGAAACTATATCTGCTTGTTGAAGGAAAAAAATATCTGACATTAAAATAAACTCAAATGATAGGCAGAAAATTGTGGCAGATTAAGGGGGGATCAAAGACTTGGAAAATATTAAAATATATGATATTTTGACTAATTAAGTCAGCATCATACTACAAATAATGGCCACGGAATCCGCTAATGGTAGAAATAATGCTGATGATTGGTCTTAAGATTGAGACATGGAGGGGTGCGCCTCATTCAGTCTCTGTCTAGAGGTGGAGAATATTCTAAGCAACAAATACAGCTGGCATGCATTTCATCTGGACATACAACCGCTCTGTGCCTGACACATGGCAGAGTGTGGGGCAAATCGGACAAGACAAACAACATAGATTTATGAGACATTCTTGGGTGAGGATGAGCTGTTTGCCTGTTCAGGGAGTGTCTCAATCTGCTCACATCATTCCTTCACCTAAAACCTGTGAAGAGAGGGAAATATCTTTTACCGGGGCTGGTAAGAGTCTTAAAATATCCTCATTATTTTAGCATTTGGGTTTAGATTAATGGATGTTGCTTGACTTGTTCAATTAAAACCATCACCAGGGGGGACCCTTCTCTCCTGCAAGCCAATCCAGTTAGGTCACATGGCACTTAAATATGATTGCTCTCCAAATGGGTTAATAACAATTTGATCATAAAAGCCACTTTCCTTGTGGCATGTGGCTAAAGTAAATGAATCCAACGGAATAAACCAAACAAACCTCCCTTCATTGCAGCAATAATCTACACAAAAGAATGCTTAAAGTTTACTTCATTGCAGCATGTGGGCAAAAACATAATGTCATAGAGAAGATCATGACAGATGAGTATCTTTCCACTGAATTGTTCAAATTCAGATAATTTAATCTGCATTGTAAGATATGACATTAACAAAAAGTTATTGAAGCAGTGATCTCTCCAACCAAAATTTAATCATTATCCAAATCAGTATCAACAAGGCACAGCCATAAGACGTTCAAACATGCAACAAACTGTGACAGCTAATGCGAAATTTTCAGCAAAGATGGCTTTGAACCGCTACTTAGACATCTCATCTTATATACTATCAACATAAACAAGATAGTATCTTTTTCCCCAAGAAAGGAAACGAACAGCTATGTGCAGGTTGTGAGTTCCAAAGACAGTCAACTCGGCTAAGTTTGAACCAACATCTTATAAATTATAATTACAATAAAATAAAGACAAATTATTAGATCATTCTTTCACAAACGAAGCTTCAACAACTATGTAGGAGGCATAATACTAGGGAATCAGAGCATGAAATGAATAACTTATTCCAAAAAAGAAAAAAATGCCTGAAAGGAATAGACATTTAAGATCTGCCCTTTCTTGATTTCATTTTGAAACTTCTACAAGACATCAGAAAAATTTAAACTGTTCAACTACAGAGATAAATAAAGGGGGGAAAGAAATCATTTCCAACAAAATACAGCAGAAGAGAGCAAACCTTACAATGAGAAATGAACAAGTAGTAGGAATGAACAAACCCAAACCTCTCAGAACCATGAATGGACACTAGAACTTGCCTCCTTTTTTTATCTCTTTCACCTAGCATCTGCTGATGCAAATGAATCTGCAAACCCAGATGGCCGGCATGGTATACTGGTCTGTGTAGTGTCTGTACTGGCCAGAAATGATGATGAATCATCCAAATTGCTATTTCCCTCAAATGCTTGCCATTTTTTCAATGCTTGTGGTAAAGTCAAGTCAAGGTCAATTCCATATATGTCATCAGAATCAGGTTCTGCTGGTTTCCAGAGCTCTGCTAGTGATGACAGCACATTGACTACGTGACTCATATCTGGCCTCTGGTAGGGCTCCCTTGCACAGCAGTGGCCAGCCAGCTCAGACACAGTGCTTATACTGGCAAGTGTTTCCTCATCAAGCTGAATAGTTTTGTCAATGGCCTTTCGGAATGTATCCTTGTTTGTGTGCATCCTACGGAACCATGTCACAAGGTGCAAACTTTCCTCGGGCTGCGTTTCATCAAGTGCCTTTCGGCCTGTGATCAATTCCATGAGGATCACACCAAAGCTAAATACATCCACCTTTGTGGTCACTCGTCCAGTAACTGCCAAAATGTGAGAACTTTCAGTGCTAATGCCAGGAATTATTAGAAGAGACAATAAATTTAATGAACACTTGCATAGTGAAATAAGGCAAATTCACAAATAACTTTAAAAACAAACATTTCTTGCGACAATGTTAACCCAACAAAAAGGATGTTCCACACTTAAACCAAAATAAACCTTAATGCTTTTGTTGGTTAATTAGAAAGTGAAGAATCACTCTATGTTAGACACATGTAATTCACCGCAGCAAGCAAACAGGAACTTATATTTTATTGGACATTCAGGAGCTGCTCAGAAGTGTCTCAATCTGCTAATAACATCATGACTTCACCTAAAACTTCTGAACAGAGAATATATTCACCAGAACCTTGCGAAGGAACTTAAAAGATTTCCTTATTGAAGGGCATCATTGTCTAACATAATGAAACATATTGCTCTTCATTATTTAAGTAAATACTCCTATATTTCACTTATGCTTTAATCCCATAAATAAAACGGAACCCAACAGAAGCAAAACATACGAAAGGCCTTTCCAAGAACAAAACAAAAAAGGCATAATGTGCAGGAATTTCAGATCAGAAAATGAAGAAAAACTAAAATTACTTACCGGCATACTCCGGTGCCAGATACCCAAATGTTCCTGCAAGTCTTGTTTCAACTGAATGTTTACCATCAACAGGAGCAAGACGAACCAAGCCAAAATCTGCAACTTTGGCACGCATATCATCTCCAAGAAGAATATTGGATGGCTTAAGATCTCTATGAATGAAACTCTGTTGTGCCAGACCATGTAGATACTCAACACCTCGAGCCACATCCAGGGCAATTGTAAGTCGTCTGGTCCATTCAAGTGGCTTCAACCCTTCATCCTTCCAGTTGAATACGTGCCTACTAAGGGTCCCTTGGGGCATGTATTCATAAACAAGAAGCCTCTCATTTCCATCCAAGCAATATCCGAGAAGTGCTACTAAATGACGGTGACGAACCTTAGTAAGAACTGCAATCTCAGACTTAAACTCAGCCAAACCCTTCTCACTCACAACACCAGACTCCATCCTTTTCACAGCAATCTTTGTCCCATCATGCAATTCCCCTTTGTAAACTGTACCAAAACCGCCTCTTCCCAATACATTTTCCTCACTGAAATTATTCGTCACATTCCTCAAAACTTGAATTGAGATTACCATGTTTCCAGCCTCAACCATGTGAACATCACTAGGTCCACTGCTCGTGTGGCTGAAAGTTTCACTTCCACCATTGACACTGGATCCAGCAACAGTGATCTTAACTCCTTCTTGGTCACCAGAATGATGAGGATGTATGACTACTGTAGTTGGACTCTGTACCCTACTTGAACGCTTTCCTTTTCTAGCATACAAGCAGATACCCAAAGCAAGTAGACCCAAGCCACCAACTGCACCAATTACAGAACCCACAACCGTCCCAGTATTGGATTTCTTTTCACCACTCCCAGAAGAACTACCACCACCACCGCCACCAGGAGACCCACCAGGGGACCTGCCTTCAGGTGTGGGAACACTTTCTTTTCCAATATCAGGGTTTCCATCAGTTTTTATCACAACATTTTGCCTAAAAGGCGGTATTTTTCCATACAGCCTATTGTTTGAAACATCTACTCGAATGAGCTTTGGCAATGTAGTGAGCTCTATTGGTATTGTGCCAGTAAGATTATTACCCGAAAGATCCAAAGTTGTCAACGAAGTAAGCTTAGCAAAATTACTAGAAATTGTACCAGCGAGCCCCTTTTTTGCAAAAAGAACAGATACAATGTTTCCTTGAGCACATGAGATACCTAGCCAATTATTACAAGGATCATTCCCTATCCAATTATTAGCAAAATTCTCTGGATAACCAACAGCTTCCATAATAGATAACAATATATTAACACGCTCATCACAAGCAACACCAGGCCTATCCAAGCAAAACCTATTACTACCAGCCGTCATATCCACAATTACAGTATCAGGAAATTTAGGGGTTGGCCCTTGAAGTTCATTATTAGTCAAATTCACAATATAAAGTGACGTTAAATTAACCAAAGACAAGGGAACAACACCAGTGAACTGGTTATCTCTCAAACTTAAATTCCGCAACTGAGTTAACATAGAAAAATCTGGTAAGGGACCTGAAAACTGGTTCCCGTGCAACCATACCTCTGTCAAAGAAGACATGTTCCGTATCACTTCAATTGTCCCATTCAAACTCTGCCCATTAACCCACAAAGACTGAATCATAGAACCCGAAAACTCGGCAGGCAATTCTCCTTCAAGTGTGTTCATAGCCAAATGCAGTTCTGTCAAGGTTGGAAACGTAACAGGGTCAAACAAATCTGGAAATCTCCCTTTAATATTAGCCTTGTTGGCGGAGAAAGTTTTCAAGGAAGTTGCTTCCTTTACGCTCTCTGGAATCTCCCAAGGTTCGAACGGGTTGTAGTCAAGATAAACAGAACTCAATGAAGTTAAGCCCGTGAAGAAATCCGCTGGAAAAGATGAGAAATTGTTGCTGTGAAAGTTAGCTTCTTGCAACTGGCTCAACCCAGCAAGGCTTGGGATTTGTCCACTGATTTGGTTGTTCATGACTTCAAAGACGGTAAGCTGAGACAGGTTCTTGAGATCAGGGGGAAGGATTCCACTAACATTTTTGTTGGGTATTTGGATCCTGGTGACCCTGTTGTTTTCACAGCTGACATTATCCCATTGGCAAGGGTCAGGATTAGACCAGTCAAGGGAAGATGTGATTTTTAGGCTTGTTTTCAGCTTTTCCATGACTGAAGAGTCAGGGCCGGATTGAGAAGCGACCTGGCAAGTGAAGAAGCAAAGGAGTGAAAGAAACCAAAAAAGAAGACAACCCAAAACATGGGGTTTCTTCATTGTTCTTCTTTCTTGTTTCTCTTGGGAGAATTGGAGAGAAAGTGAGGGAATTTGAAAGAAAAGTTGCAATCTTTATGTTACTTTTGGCCAAATGTTTTTCTTCTAGGGTTTATGGAAGCATTGATGGTATGATCAACAAAACTCAAAAGAAGAGTTATGAGAGAGAGGTAATTGAGAGAGTGAAACGGCGGGGACAGAGGGAAAGAGAGAGAGAAAAGTGGGGCAAATTACACAAAAAAATCAGCCTTTTTTTTTTATATAGAAGTTAAAGAGTGAGTGAGTGAGATAGACTTGCTTTCCTTTTCCTTTGTAAGCTTTGTTAATATGTTTGGTTTTGAAGAAAGTGAAAAGGAAAATAGTTGGCACATGCAAATTTGGTCCCACCTTCCTATAATGTCCTTCAATTTAACTCTCTATTTTCTCTCCTTCTCAAAATAAAATAAAATAAAATAAAAAACTTCTTGAAATTTCATTGGAGAAAAATATGATTTTAAATTACTTCATGTAATTTACTATAATTTCAAATAATCTCCATTGTGACATTGTAGGTCAATTCCATATTATGTCATCAGAATTTCTCCCTCAAATTGAGTTTCATTGTAAATTTGATTAGATTCATTCCCCTCCCATCATTTCCTTCTCTTGTTTTGCTAACTTAAACATCACTTAAATTGTCAAGTACCCCCTTAAATAAATTATCTTAATATCAATATATATATTATTCACCTTTATAATATGTGCAATTTCAAAATATAAGATTTTTCAATATAAGACTTAAAGATTTAGAAGGCATAATGCCTTTACAATTTGAGAAATATATCAAATAAAATTTTGATATATGTTAGCAAACACAAAAATATGCAATGCATGGGGTTTACCCTTTTTTTTTTTCATTTTTTGGGTGGAACATGAGGTTTGCTTTAATTATTCTTTTTAAATAATTATAACATAAACTTGTAGATTAAAATACAAGAAGAGAAAAATTGAACTAATTAGGATGACATTGCAAAGAAATATGGTCTAAATGGTAACTTAAGATATTTATCCATAATTAGAGCGATACTTTTTTGTATAAGAGGAAACATAATGATTCGAATCCCAAATTTCTATTCAAATCCTCACTAACCCTCAATCATTATGTTTTCATTTTATGCTTTAAATTTGTTGGTAGCCTTATAACATAGGACAAGACAAACGAAAATGGTTGGTTGGGTTAGAAATAATTAATATATTTTTTTTGGCATCAAAATAATTAAAATTTTTAATTTAATTTAATTTTAAATTTTAATCCTCAGAATGTTTTGTATTATTTTGATTACTGACTTTTAACCGAAAAATACTGTAAAAATCGTCATTTAATGTCACTATTTTTTAATTATTTCAATAATGTCATTAGCTATAAATTAGCAATTCACTTATCAAAATCTCCTTTGTCTTTTTTTTTTTTTTAAAAGGAAAGGGCAATAATGCCTATGCGAAGCAACGCAAGTGTGAACTCCCTAATTAATCTAATCCCTTTTGTTACTCGTGTGTAGCAACAATAAAATAAAGTAAATTGCGTGAGGATTAGCAATGTGGCATGTGATTAATTAACGCGGTTTGTTAATTGGTTTTTGCTTAAGCATATTTGTCAACCTTCTGATTCTGACAGTATCTGCCCACAGAATCGATAATCCTGACATCTTCTGAGTTGCACCCAACTTTGTCCTACTCATCATTTCTTAATAATACTTTTGGTTTAGCTAATCTCCAATGGAATTAATCGGACCCATTACCATAATTTTAAGTTAAATTTGGGCCTAAACTCTTGGCCCCAAAATAATTAAGAGGACAAGCCATACGTCTTTTTCTTTTTCTTTTTCTTTTGTTTTTTTTCCTCCAAAAATGTTAAGAGGAATAAGGGATATAATCCAAACTTTTTTTTATAATATTTTAAAATGTCATTAAATTATTTTAAAAAATACAAATGAGTTATTATTATTTTATTATATTAAATAAAGTCTTAATATTTTTATTATACATTAACTAAGTTTAATGTAAAAAAAATAAAAATATCATGTGATTATGTCATCATTTCACATCACTAATTATTATAGCATATCAGTATGTTACATTAGTACCATATGTTATAAAATAACGAGAGATGTTTTAATTAAAGATAATTTGTCAATTATAAAATATAAAAATTTATTTGACTCAAAATAATAAAAAATTTAATTGAACAAAATAAAAGAATAAAAACTTATTAAAATTTTATTAATAACTTATAAACTGTTTAAAGTATTATACTTATTTTTTTAATCTAATCAAAAAAGAAAAATTTAAGCTTAACTTCTCGACAAAAAGGTAGATAATTTTACCAATGAGCCGAACAGAGGGAACCTTTGAAAATTTCATTGGAGAATAAAAAAATAGTTATCATATAAATTAAACCCCAAAATTATTGGACGTCTAATGCAATAGGCAAAAGACCAAGTCATTTCAGTACTCGCAATACCATGCAAGCAAACGAAGGTTAAAAACAATTTGTAGAATCCCCAAAACTGGCATTTGGAAAATTTGTGAACAAGATTTGTTAAAAGAAAAAAATCGTGGGGAATGTATAATTGATGAGGTGGTTGGATTTAAATGCCCCAAGTTCCATATCCACCCATGCAATGACACACTGTCCAATTTCAACTTTTTCTTTGTTTCACATGTATTTTGTGGTCCAAATGTTTAACATTTCAAAGGGAGGAAGATAGGCCATTTTTGGCGTTTCGTTGTGAACGTGGATCATTTTGGAGCCGTCTTCCCACAGGGACATACATAAAAGCTTTAATGAAATATTGGAATTGGGTCTATACATATATATATATATATATATATATAGATATATATTTGTGGGGTCTTTACAGATATATATTGTTGGCAGGTTGCCATTTGTTCGTATTTGATTCTGTTCGAAACCCAATTCCCGGTTTCTTCAATAAAACAAACTTGTTCAAAACTTGAATTTGAAGAAGCAAACATATTCATGGTTTAATATTCTTTTTTAAAAAATTTCGTATCAAATGTGAATACGTGTGAATCTCTCTCTATCACTATACTTTTTATCTACTTGTAAGACTCTTTTGTTAAAATTCTATTGTTGTCATGTGTGTTGGTGTCACGGATTTCATATGAGGTGAGATAAATTTTATACTTATAAATATAAGGTTTTTTTTACCTAATAAGTATATATTTTAAGTTAGAAATATGAGTTTGTAATAAGTATAATTAAAGTTTACTCAATTCTTCAATGATACAAGACTCTTATGTAAGATATTAGGACCAAAGTAAACCCGAAACAAGATAGATTCCTCTCCTTTATGGATGAAGAAAGAATTAGTGTAATGTGAACGTTTCAAAATTAAGTAGAGTAAAACGTCACAAATCTTTTATATTTGTAAGAAATGTGATGTGTCTTTTAACTTATAAATAAGAGACTTTCTCAACTTGATGGCATGTCACTTGAATTGGAAATATGAATTTTAGACACATGAAAGCGGTTTGATTTATTAAATTTGAATTTTTACCATCCAATTTAATTAATTAGGTCTTATACTTGACAAATCATTTGTGCATGTATATATATATATCACATGGATTCATTTACTTTTATTTTGCATGTGTATACGGAACAGGTTTAATGAGTGTTAATTTGTAAGCCCATCTATTTAATCAATGCTTTCTTTTTTAATAATAAATCTTTACCTATATAAATTTATCATTTTAATTTATATATTTATCTTTCTTTTATCTGTTTTATTTTGTTCTAAGATAAATTTAAATAGGTATCTTTTTATACTTGAATATAGATTTTTTTTACTTCAATTTAACTTATTATTTAAAGAACGTTTTTTCCCTAATATTGACATTATTATTTTTTATTGAAATTAACTAATTAAAATTTTTTTCATCCTCCATTTCATTATTTTCATTATTTTTTATAAGATATTATATGCATTTTAATCAAGTCGAGGCAAGGTAATTATATAACAAAAAAAAATTTAAGATGTTAATTTTTTTCCCTAATAAATAAGGAGAGTTGTTGTGGCTCTTAAATTGGCATTTGTGACGTTTTCATAATTAAGAGAACTCTTTTTTTTTTTTAATAGAGATCAGAATTAAATTAAAAAAAAAAAGAAAAAAGGAATGAGGGAAGTGAGAACGGGATGTGTCACTAACTCTTATTGATTGTACACTGTGTTGAGTAAATTAAATTCATGCATGCATGCCAATTAATTACTTCACATGAAGTAATAAGTTTCAAGGTTTTCTTTGTGGTGTCCAGAGAAATAATTTCAGGATGACATTTCAAGTGATAATAAGTTGCATGCACCATGACTTAAATGAATGACAGGTCAAACATAAAAGCTTTGCTTGATAGGATGGAAATGTATGTATGCATGTATGTGTATTAATTAAATTAAATTAAAGATACATACTAATGTCTTAAAAAAAACATATTAATGACAAATTTGCTTTGTCACATAAAAAGGACATGAAATTTGAGAAAAGCATAAATATATACAATACCTTAAGCATTAACATACCCTTAATTAAATTATATTATACAAGTCCACACAAACCACTCAACTGATCACAACATAATTAACAATACAAGCAACAACCTATGTAAATTACTTCAACCATTTTGATGGGAACTCTCATGATCATGATGGACTGACTCATCTATATGTAGTTTAGGTTACTGAAGTTGGTGATAAGATCATGCACATATTGTCTCCCAATACCAATTCGAACTAGGAACCCGCCAGGTTCTTCAAGGTCCAACATTAGAAAAGCGGTATCCGGGACAGGAGTTGCTAAGATGGCTGCATTGGAAACCTTTCCCCATCCGAAATCAAGAGCATGGAAAGGAAACCTCGACCAATCAGACACAATGGTTAGTTCTCGCATGGAGGGGAAAAACTTATCCGAGGCCTCGAGAGCCCTTGCATACAATTTGATATATTCATTGGTAATCTCATCTTTTGCTGCTTGGATTTTTCGGATTGTGTCGTGCAGAGGTTCTTCTAGCAGCTGTTTCACCGAACATGACACCGAGGCAAGAACAAAGGCATTACCTGTGAAGTTTTCACCAAGTGGGGGTCGAAGCCTGCTCCGAGCATCAACTGGGAATTGCAAACAGATGTTTGTGTTTGCCTCTAAACTCAGAGTCTTCACTCTTGCCTGGTTATATTTAAGTGATCAATAATATCATTCTCATTACTTTAAAAAGAATTCACATATTTAAAGGAATTTACTATAACCAATGAAAAAATGTTATAGAAATTATTGTAGCCACTTAGTAGTAATTAAGTAGATTATTTTATATTTATTCAAATTAATAATAATTAAGTCATCAAGAATTATCTTTTCCACTAATTGTTATGTAACTGATTACAGTACTGATATATATAGTAATTCAATTTTCTGAACATATATTTTAATTTATATTTATTCTTTCAAGTTCTGTTGTGGGGTCATCGTCTATGTAATGATATTATAACAGATACACTATGAAGAACTGTCATGAAACTAGAATTTGAATTCTAGCAGAACAGTATAAAGTACTTTCTTTGATGCCAAGGAAATTTATTCAAGAACTAGTTGCCTTACAGAAATGTGATTTAATGCAATCGAAATGCATCATCATGCCTTCAACGGTTTTTATCTGCAGGGGCTCCACTTCATATGCAGTTGTAAAGCCTTGTCATTTATTCATCAAAATAAAGTAGTTTCATTAATTTTTATGTAGAGAAAAAGGAGTAATTAATCACCACTACTTTGATGTGAATTTGAAGAATTATGGAGAAATAATACCAAGTAGATCAGGTAATTAAACTCAAAAGACTTCGGTGGTCCAGGAATATGCAGATAAGAGTTGCTTTATTATATAATAAGTCAAGCATATAAACTTAAATGACTCACCTTCCAAACATGTGCACATAAAACATCAAACGTTGAGCACTTGGAAAGCTTGCCCTTTTCAATTGCTTGTCCTTTCCATGTCTCTACAGTTTCCTTCTTCATGCCTAGAGTAACGAGTTCTAGCCCAACTTGAGGATCAACCTGGCTGAACTTTGCCAGGGCAGTTCCCCAACATCTGTCATCTGAGGCCATGGCTTGCATAGGTATTCCATAGAGATCTTGAATAGCTGTAATATGGTCCTGTTCATATATTGAAGCAGCCGTGGGGCTTGAATTGGGAGAATAGATGGCACTTAGCAGGGCATCTCTTGAATGGTTAGGCACCATAAGTTCAGACTCATCTTTCCCGTTTGATATTTGAGCCCAAGATGCAAGAAAGTTAAATGCGCCTATGCCATCAAACAAAGCATGGCTGCTACCAAAGCCAATCGAAAACCCTCCACAAGCAAACTTTGTTATCTGCACAAGGGGGTGCCAACTAGTTATAATAAATTGGGGATTCAACGGAAACATAGAACAACTAGAGATATAATATAAGAAATGCAGTGAAGTGTACGACTAAGTAATACTTGGCACTTACATATGGATACAAGCTTATTCGAAATAATTGTGCCAGGCATCTTATTTGAAAGTAAAGGGGATGTCATAGTCTCATATTTCATTTAGATAGTTTTTTGTTTTCCCAAAATAACAGCCCAATTTTCTGATCCATCAATGTAAAGTAACAATTAAGCAGTTGCAATACTAATGGTTATGAGCAATCAAATTAGTCTTTGCAATGATGATATCTGAAATATTAGCCAATTAGCACTAGGTTTCATTTAGATTTTCACCCTAGATAGGTCAACAGTCTGTTGAAAATATGCAGGGTGCACCCATTCCAAAAAGAGGGAGCATAGTAAGTACTTGATTTATCTAGCTAATCTCTCAAGTTGTTTGTGATAAGGCGACAGATGAAAACCAGAAACGGATTTAGGCTTGAAGGACGATAAAAGCTAAGCAAAATGCTCTACCAAGAGAACAAGCAAGTTTATACTTAGGGTTAGGGTTTCCCACTATTCTCAAGTAGAACTTAAACCAACTCTCCATAAATAAAAACTAAAAGAAGTGGACGTCAGAGCAAGGGACAATTTATCTAGAGAAAGGTGTCTGTGAATGTGAACATCATGATGACTTCATAGTCTCCTGACTTGGATTAAACCTGCAGAATAATCATTCATGGTAGTCAAATTAAACTCATTAGATAAGTGCTAACTTTCACCTTAGTTTGAAGCATATGTATTAAGCTCAATTCAAGGTTATCTATCCTCAACAGATTGTTTCTAAGAAGAGGGAAAAACTATTTTCTTTCTTCTTTCATGCATGAGCAGAAGCTATAATTAAAACATTATGGTCACCAAATTACACCATACTGTGATCGTTTGCATCTTTGTGATAAAAAAAAAAAACTGTGAAGAGAACATCATTTCAGTTTGTTCCATATCTCAGGTAATCAATTTGACTACCTATAGCAGAAAGGTAAGTGACAAAATAAAGGAGAAAAAAATTAAAATAAAAAACCTAGAGTACTTCAATTCTCTCTCATGGACAAAATCCAAACCTGAACAACTGCAATTGGATTTTGTGAAATATCAGTGGCTTCAGGGCACTTAGGAACCAGGTTTTCATAGCAACTCTTGTATTCATGCAGCCTTCCAAGCTCCTCAAGCTTGGAATCAGTCACAGCAGTTATCAGGATGACTCCTTCGTTGTTGCAGTCAATTTCTAGCTTCCCCGAGGCTTCGCTGATTCTAAACCTCCCTGCAGCTGGATACCAAGGAATCAGCACTTTCTGAAGAGCTGTTTTGGCTCTCTCAACAGGACCTTCATCCTGCGTAAATGATTCATTAATCAACTGAGAATTATAAAAGAAGACAGTGTAGAGAATGGAAGGAGATATCCTGTCCAAACCAGAGAGTTCAATAGTCTGTCTTTTAAACTGTTTGAAAGGTTTGAGAATTATATTCTCCTTAATGCATAGCTTTAGCTCCATTACTTAATATAGGATAATGATTAAGAATTCTAACAGGAGTTGCAGAGATTATGAAAGCTGTCTCAAGTTCGTACAAAGTGAGGAAAAACCCTAGGTTTATATAATTGCGAAACGACGGGATGCTGCAGTGCCAGGGGGTCATCCTGAAAGAAAGCCTTTAATATACGGGTAAGGACAACTGTTTTCCTATCACTGTCTCTAGTGGGATGAGCAAAGGTGCCATATTCGAAAAGCTCTGGGAAGTATATTATATACAATCTAGTACCAAATTGCTACCTAAAAGTACATTGCCAAGAGACCAATATCATACGCTAAGTAGCCATAAAAAGTTCTTATGGATTATGATTAGGCAAGCCAGTCGAAAATGATGAGACTTTGTATTTTTAAATGGGGTGACTTGTTTTTATTCTCAGGCATAAGAATTTTGTCACTTTCCCTTTTGCAATGCTTGCCGGTAATCTTGTCTGATGATTGGAGAGATAAATAATGATAAGACCAACGCATGTAATTGCTTTGGTGGCTTTTAGAGCTATTCCTGTTATCATCTTCCATTAAACATACTCACTTTTCCCACCAATACATGCGATTCTTCCAGCTAACCCTCGTTACCGCATCATTTTCTACTAAAATTGAGATACAGCATAGAACCTATTTAACCTACTCATAATGGTGGGGAGGGCTATAAAGATAAACCTATCTAGGAGTAATACTTTAACCTATAATATACCAGTGTTAGGGCAAACAATTAAACTGAGTAAATCGAATCATTAGTCCATGACTTTTTTCTTTTTTTTTTCATTTGTGATATTTTGAATTTGTATTAAA
The DNA here is from genome assembly GCF_002168275.2 of Theobroma umbraticum. Classification (NCBI taxonomy): domain Eukaryota; kingdom Viridiplantae; phylum Streptophyta; class Magnoliopsida; order Malvales; family Malvaceae; genus Theobroma; species Theobroma umbraticum. The sequence continues at coordinate 1,454,633 of NW_018397266.1, forward strand.
TCCTTCAATATGGATTGGACTGCCACATGTACATTCACTTATGTTTCATGTGACAAATTTTGTCAATATTCTAATAGTGTGTTAACAAACAGATGGATTTACTGAAACAAATTTAAAAATCACGGTTAAGGCTTTAGGTAATTCTAAAGTAAATCCCATAATTAATTTGTAACTTTAAGTTTCATTTTCAGCCATAACTTAAAAAATTAAAATTTTTCATCCATGACCTTTTGATTTTATTCTAAATTTATCCATCTATCAATGTACCATTCAAATATAAATGAAATTTGTGATATGTCCACCAAATTGCCACATGGCAATTTTTTTTATATATTCCATATTTAATATCATGGTGGAAATTCAAAATATAAAAGAAATAGTCAAGAACTAATGATGCAATTTATTTAGTAAACCCTATATGATAAGTAGTGTAACCTTTTCAGCAGTGTGTATATATAAGAAAATAAAATAATTTGTTTTTAAACTGATCATGCTCATAATCCTTAAGTCTTTAATTGCGCCGATCATACTTAGATTCAACAGGGTGCCTAAGTACGGACGTAGGATCACAACAATATTGGAAGGCCGGTTAACAAAATCAAATTAAGCCCTTGCAGAATTACTCCGATCATTCGTCAACCTAGCAATTTACTTGCAATTTAATCACAACTTCTCTTTTAGGTATGCCCGATCCTATAGTGGACCATATCAATGGCTTCAAGCATAAGAACGACAGTTGTACATATATTATTATAGAAGGTATCTGCCCCCCATTGCTGACAAACTTTGCAGAAAACATGCATCTGGTCTTTATCTATTTCATGTCCTTGTGCTGTTTCAGCTTTAGCAAAGCAATTCTTTTTTATTTTTTATTTTTTGTTTGAACCTAGCAAAGCAATTGTTACTACATTTTTTTCCCTTCAACTAATTATATATGGTAATGGTGGTGGGATCTTCTCTTTTTCAGGGACTGACCTCTATTATTTGTGCAATTCTTTGCCAAACTAAGGCAAACTTACAAATAAAATACTGTACAATTGTGACATTCGACGGAAAGGTGCATGGCTGTGGATCCTAGCTGCCACCTAAATGTAGTCACTAGTCAATTAGTTTGGAAATTAATGCCTTGAATTGATTGATTAAGTTTGAATAGCTAAAACAAAGGAGAAACTAAAAGGAAAAGGATCCGCTCTTTAATTAGTATTTGGTTTTTGTTTTTGTTTTTTTGCTGCCTCCAGTGCCTCATGAATCTGTTAAATTGTATGGGCTAAGGCAAATTTAATCATATATATTCCAGGAGTTTTTTTCTTTGAAAACATACGATTTCTTTTGATAAAACTGCTTACATACAACCAGGGAGCCAGAACAGAGTCAATAGAACAACCAAGACATCAAAATCTGCCAGCAATACATCACTTTTGGCCACTATCAGCCCACACAAACACTTAATCATGCTCACATCTATCCAGAAGCGGGGACCATTGTTTGGTCCCTTGGGAATACTTAATTCAAATGTAGCAGAGGTGATTGCCATTAAAACAGCCCTTCAAATGTTCAATAATTCCCTCTGGAAGGGCATGATTCCGTTAGTGATAGGATCAGACTCTTTTGTTGCGGTATGATGAAGCTTATAAGAAATAAAGGTTTTCAATGAAGTGAAGAAAATTTAAGAAAAATGCTTCAGAGAGCAGCAACATGAAAGACAAAATAGTTACTTCATTCATTATTTGTTCAGGGAGAAATTCTCGAGCCCCATTTGACAAAACGGTTTGAATGGCCAGACCTGGAGGTAATGCAAAGGTTCCAAGAGCAACAATAATGTGTATCTTACAACTTGATGCTGTTGTATGGCACATGATGCAACTTTTCTCTGAGTAGTATCTTCAATTGTTTGATTTCAAAACAAAATTATTCGGAAAAACAACCACTACTTTTGTTATCAAAACTCTCTTTGGGGGCTTTCACCGAAATTTCCATTATAAACGACTTGATACGACTTTCAATGCTAAATATATTTGTGCCGAAGGAAAATTTTATTAGTTTTATTTCATTCCAAAGCCCCTTCACAATTAACCAATCAAACCACTATTATATTAGAAGAAATTGTGAGGAATGACCTTTCTTGATAAAAACATTTCAAAAATAACCATCAAAATAAATTTAACTATTTTTAATCATATTTAGTCATAACTTGATAAAAATACCTTTCACACTATTTCAAATAAATTAAACCATTCATCACAATTTTTTTCCATTTGTGTTTCTAATTTCTCTCTCTCAACATCCCACTCTCTCTAATTTTATCGATTTCTTTCTTCGGCATTCATCTACTATGCTCTTGATTTCTCTCTCTCATGCTTTCATATTTCTCTTTCCGGCACTTTGAAGACACAAAAGATGGTTTTGATGTGCTTGAGTTGATGGCTATTTGGAGAATTTGATTTTTAAGTATTTTAGATAAAACTGAACAATAGAAATGATTATAGATATTTGAAATAGCTTTTAATTGAATCAATTCGAGATATAGACACCAATAAACTAAAAATTTTAAAATTTATAAACTTAGGTTTTCAATGAAATTTTTTTTTTCAATTTTTAGTCAAAATAGGTGTTTTAAATAAGAAAATTTGTGTTTTGATTTATGAAAACATGTTAGAAACACTTTAATTGGTGCCAAATTATAAAAAAAAAAAAAAGAAATAAAGAGAGTTGAGAGGATTTGAAGTTTTGGTTTATAAGTAACAAGACATTAAAGTGTACCAAATTGTTTTTGAATATGATGTGTAATAATAATATTTTTTCAACATGACGTGTAATAGTAGTATTTTTTTTTAACATGGCGTGTAATAATCTTTTTTAACTATGGCATGTAACAAAATATTTTTTTTTAACATGACATGTAACAACCTAACTATAGCGTGTAACATATTTTTATATATGGTGTATAACAACCTAACTATGACGTGTCAAATATTTTTGTAAATGGCGTGTAATAACCTAACCATAGCATGTAACATATTTCTGTACATGTGTAACATCATGGCGGTAATTTCATTAAGGGTAATTTTATTTAACTTGATTAAAAATAATTAAAATTATAAAAAAAAACTATTTTTAAAAATATCTTATTTTTGAGAGTTATTTTTTAAAATGCCCTATTATATTATATCTTTTTTGGGCTCAACACATATTAATACTAAGCAACTACGATGGAAAATAAAGGATGACGAGTAATTCAAGGTGATTTGAGGTGCTTGGTATGATGGATTGACAAATTGATTTAAGCTGAAGTGATATAACGCAAAATTATTGGTATGATGGGTTGACAAATTGATTGTGGGAGAGGTTTTAGGTGTTTGATTGGAAATAAATAAATTAAGAGGTGATTTTTAAAAGAGTATATAGAAATGAGCTAATATATAACGTGGAGTTCTCGTATTCGAATATTTAACTCATTAATTATTATATGATATTCTTACTTAAAGAGTAGAGTTCGAATCTCTCTTCTTCCAATTCAAAATAATAATAATAATAATGGTAGAGTTCTCGCAAAGGCCAAAGGAATTTGTATTCAAATTAGATCTAAAATTTAATATTTCTTTTGAAAGGCAATCACAAAGATAAAATTTAATATTTATATTTTACTCTACTTAGATTAATAATACTCTATAAAACCCAAATCTATTTATTTAGTTATAAATGATGTGAGCACCCATTACAAAACTCAATTTGACTTGAATGTGATAGTAAAAAATAATATTTAATTATTTAATTTTATGTATCTTATTACTCTAAATTAAATTAATAAATTCAAAGTAAATTTTATATTTAAATAATTTATAAATTAAGTAAAAATAATTTACAAATTATAAGTAAGTCCTACAGTAAAAAATAATATTAAAAAATTCATTATTTATAATCAAATTCGAATAATAGATTTCTAAAATTACTATTTATAGCTTACCCAAATGCGTTTATAAAGTACTTTACTCTTGTTTAAACTGAGGCTACTAGTGTCTGAAACTGGTTTATATACTACCTACTGTCATCCCCAATCTAAGAACCAAAAACAACAAAGACCCTGCAAGTCTTCAAACTTTCCTGTCAATAACCATTCGTTCATCACATTTAGCAAAATTTCTTGCTCAATAGTTCTTGTTTTTTTCTCTCTCTCTGCCATGTAACCCTTGATTTTTCATTCCATTTGCAGATGTAATTTTTAATATTTCCTTTTGTTCCTGCAGATTTAGTAAATTTCCTCTTGTTCCTTTGCTTCCATTGCTAGACGGTTTGTGAGTTTCATGCCATCTACTTGCTAGTGAAAATGCTTGTAAGAGGTTGCGATGTTCTGTTCTTTGAATTTAACATGAAACTTTGGTGGTGCAGTAATGGATTTTATTACTCAGATGTGTAATGAGAAATCTAGATCATGAGATAAATGGTTTATACTTAATACAATTAATGATTTAAGAAAAAAATATTAATAATATTATCTTTGTGCATACTCTGTCAATGCCTTCACAAACTCCTTAATTAATTTTAGTGTTGATAGATTAGAAATGTTTCATGGGTGGTGGTATTTATTATTTCAAATTTCGTTTTGGTTTATTCATTGATCTGAAACTTAACGATTGCATTTTATATTTTAAATTTTTAAATTGTTTTAGTGTTTGATATTAATAAAATTTTACTTGACTGACCAAAAAAGAAAAAAGTTTATGTGATAGTAGCTTTTATTTGATCCATGTTCTGCATTACTAATGCTTATAAATTGTAACAGGAAGAAGCAGCCATCATCCAAGTCTTGATGGTTCCTCTCAAATATAAATAATTATTCCTCTTGTCATAAGCCAAATAAAAGTTATTGCTTTTCCTATGATTATTGCAGCTAATTTATTAAATAAGGATTTTTCTAAGTTGTTTTTGCTTATGGAGGAATGGGTACTTAAATAACTGATTTGATTAATTTAAATGGAATTTTGCATTGGGAAGGTAGTAACAAAATTTGTTAAAATATCTCAGGCAGGATGGCATTTCCCCTGCCAATGCCATGCATTCTCAAGGCAGCGTTTAGTTAATGATTTTTCGAAAAAAAGATGCTATGAAGGCGGCAGTCTAATGGCTGCTTATGATAGTAATTTCTCACTAAAAATGATTATTTTGATATTCTAACTCTTTATTATTAGTCGTGTCAATTACTATATTTTGATATGTTAAATTTTAAGGTAAAATATGTTACATTTTTAAGTTTTAATTGAAATTTTACATATATTTATTAATTTTTAAAATAAATATTTCATCTTAAAAATGTAAATATCATTAATAAAAATTATAAAATAATTAAAATATTTTTTATTTATTAATTTAAAAAATTATTATTACTTTTCTAAAATAGGGTTAATCAACTTAGCTCCCCGGTAAAGGTGAGCATGGACCGGTGCTCCCTAAGATCAGTACTTCTTTCCTTGGGGAGAATCGAATAGTAATTTTTAAAATTAATAAAAATAAAATTTTTATTTTAATATTATTATGTTATCAAATTAATAAAAATATTAATTATTAATTAATAGTTACATTTATGTGTTTAATAAAAAATATTTTTTTGAAATAAAATATTTATTTTAAAAATTAATAAATTTGTTTAAAATTTCAGATAAAATTTAAAGAATGAAAATATTTTACCCCGAAATTTTATTGATGTATCGGGCTAACTTTTCTCAAGATGCTTCCCCGATCTTACCGTCTCGCGTCTGCATTACGGGCACACCACAAGTCAAAATGGCGTTACGTGTGAAGGCGCTCACGTCAACGGAAAGCAGCCCTTTTTCCTTTTGTTTCTGTTTTGTGTTATATGTTCGGGTGATGGGTCATATGGTGGAACTGACGCAATTTGCATTGTATTGCCATGTTACAGACTTCCTAAGTCAGCCCCAAGCTCAACATAATTTTGGCTTTTGACCCAATTGTAGGCCCTTCATCCGAAAGAAAAAACAATTTAATTTCGGTTAATTATGTATCTAGATTGCCTTGACCAAAGAAAGAAAGATTGCAAATATTGGACGGCTCAGAAAATTAGAGGCTTATCATATTTATATACATATATGGGTGCTGTGAAACATAACAGCCTGAACACCATAATATGTACTTTCTCTTTGGGAGACACCCAACATAAGTTCTTAGAGGAAAATATGAAAAGAAACTATATGTTTTTTTGTTTAAAGCATCAATAATGTTGTCATTGTTTGGATTTAATTACGAAAAACTACCCTTCAGTGGTAGTGGTGCAAGTTAGCTCATTGCAGGACGGACATGCTTATAAAGATAAAGATAATAAGATCAAGCACAAACCCCAGGGAACAGGCCGGGCCTGCCCCCATACAAACAAAAAACTGGAGACTGACCATGATCCTCCCACTGCAAATAAATTTCCTCTAATCTTCTATTGTAACGCGAAACCCTGAGAGCACGTCACAAGCATCAGGAAAGGAAGCCCTTTTTCCAAACCTGGCCACCAGGAAGCTGTTGCCCAGTCTCGGTCCTAACCCGCAAACCAAGAAAACTAAATGTGTTTTGCCAATGTTCGAATCATATAAACAAACCTTTTGTTTGAAACATGTAATTACTTGGCCCTTTTATCTTAACAATAGAAAAGGGAAGCAGTACTTGAAGACCTCTGCTGTTAAATCCAGTCCCCAAATAATACTTTAGCAGTCCACATTTGAAATTTTAATATAAAAATTTCAATTTCAATTCCCAATATAATAGGAATTTATGAGATTTTAGTAGATGCCTACCGATTACACAAACTCAATTGTCAAGTTTAAAAACTTCGTTATCAATACATAATAATATAAGTTAATATATAATATGAGTTAGCCCTATTATTTATAAGAGACTCCTTAAACATTGGTCTCTTTTTATTTCCGATAGCAATAAATTGGCCACACTTTCCCCTTTAATTATTCTGTTAAAGTTGACATAATATCCATAGTTTAAATTGCATGACACGCCATGTGTTATTTTCTTTGACATTCCATGTCAAAAACTCAATTATTAATAAAATAATCAGTAACTTGTTAATCAGTAAGAGCCTATGTCACGACGTCATTATCCTCTCTCCCATAAATGAGTTTATTAGTGGGTGTGCATTACCCTCTCTCCCATAAATGAGCTTATAGAGGTGTGTAGCACACCCACTAATAAGGGGCCTAGGACCTCCTATTTCTATCCGATGTGAGATAGAGGCACTTTTTGTGACACTTTCTCACCAGATTTCGATAACGCTCTCGTTGTTGTCGGCCACCCTGCCTACCCAACTTTCTCACCCGATTTCGATAACGCTCTCGTTGCCGTCGGCCACCCTGCCTACCTAACGGATATGTCATGGGGTCATTATCCTCTTCCCCATAAACACGCTTATAGGGGTGTGCAGCACACCCACTTATAAGGAGCCTAAGACCTCCCGTTCCTGTCCGATTGCCGTCGGCCACCCTGCCTACCCAACGGATATGTCACGGGGTCATTATCCTGTCTCCCATAAACGCGCTTATAAGGGTGTGCAGCACACCCACTTATAAGGAGCCTAAGACCTCCCGTTCTTGTCCGATGTGGGATAGAGACACTCTTTGTGACACTCTCCCACCCACATGACACGCCATGTGTTATTTTCTTTGACATTCCATGTCAAAAACTCAATTATTAATAAAATAATCAGCAACCTATTAATCAGTAAGAACAACCTATTAATCAGTAAGAACCTATGTCACGGGATCATTACTCTCTTTTTACGGGATCATTACTCTCTTTTTCATAAACGTGTTTATAGGGGTGTGTAGCACACTCATTTATAAGGAGCCTAGGACTTCCCGTTCTTGTCCGATGTGGGATAGAGACACTCTTTGTGACACTCTCTGACTCGATTTAGGCAAAGCTCTCGTTGTCGTCGGCCACCCTGTCTGACCCCCTATAAACGCGCTTATAGGGGTGTGCAACACATCTACTTATAAGAAACCTAAGACCTCCCATTCCTGTCCGATATGGGATAGAGGCACTCTTTGTGACACTCTTCCACCCAATTCCGACAAAACCCTCGTTGCCGTCGGCCACCCTGCCTACCCCGATATGTTGGGGCGCTTTAACGTGAGTCAGATGAGGTTTGGTCCGCTCTGATACCACTTGTCACGAGGTCATTACCCTCTCTCCCATAAACGCGCTTCTAGAGATGTACAACACACCCGCTTATAAAGAGCCCATAACCTCCCGTTTTTATCCGATGTGAGATAGAGGCACCCTTTGTGACACCTACACTAATTCTGTCACCCTTGCTAATACTTTTTCGCAAATGAAATGGTAATCCCATTTTGTAAATATTAGATTTTAACATGTATGAATGACAGACTAATTATTACAGTACGAATTTGCAACACTAATATGATTTATTCCAAAATCTATCAATAAGGAGTTCAACCATATAATTTCCAAACATGTGAATGTCATAGAACAATACTTTGTTTTCGGTTGAGTTGCGTGCCAGTTGTACCTGCTTTTTAAATTTTCAACTAACTAATGAATTGTCAATAAATATACTAAAATCTGTAATATATTTTCTTATATCAGGGTTTCCTACCCAATCATTATCAAATAAGTTGTAAGACGTAAGTTTGAGTCTGCCTTCATCAAAATCTCTTGTCCAAGTGCTGTCTTCAAATACTTCAAGACCTATGTGCTACCATTAAATGCACATCCCCAGGCTTATCTATGTATTTGTGATAAGACCTGAACAACATAAGCTATATCTAACATGGTAAAGCAGCTTGTATACGTTATATCTCCTTGAAGCAGTAGCATGGAAGAAACGTAATAAATCCCACGTCCTACTTCTCTGTGTTTCTTTACTCATCATTTTTGTTTTTAATTGTCATATCCCCTTTTGATCTTCACATACCATCCAATTTATACATTGAAATGATAATGGCACCTTCAATTTGAACAGGTAGCAGCATCCATGGCAACGAGGTCGACTGGACCGTATCAGCTGGCACCAAAATAACACTAGGAGCATGCAGTTATAGAACATACAACAGCAGAAAAGACCATTGTTGGTGCCGCATAACAAAACCTGCGTGCCTTAGGAAAAGATCAGACGGTGAAGCTGTTTCCCCGCCCAGACCGCCTTTGGATTTCTGCAATTCCATAACTCGACATACTTTGATGGCTAACCGTCTAGTTGTTTAAATCAACCATGCACTTGTTGTCAATAATAGAAAGGACCAAATGATTTATTATTCGAGTGTGTATAGTTTATAGCTTTTTTAAAGGCTGCCCATCAATTGGAACTTCCAAAATAAAAACCACGCATGCAGAGCGGACTGTTCTAGTTATAGATATCTCTTTCTGACATTTAGAAGCTCAATAACAACGTGTTTACGACAAAATTTATAAAAATCAAGGCACATGGACCCCTTTTCCAAATGTTCTGAAGTCCCCAGAGAAAATGAGATTTACACCTTTGACTCCATCCCCTTGTAAAGATCTATACAAACAGATGGGGATGACGTTCCTGTCTTAGTATACAAATACTGAAATTCTAATCGAGTTAAAATTGAAGTTGGTTAGAAATGATTGCCAGAACTTGCTTAAGATGCGGTCAAGAATCCTCAAAAATCCAAGCAAACCATGCAGTAGTTCTTGTCAGCAGAAATGCACCAGCAGGATGGGAAAAATTGCTGGTAAAGTCCAACCGCATATATCTTTCAGTTTCGATTTGTCTGCTTTCAGAAAGAGGGTGGAGCTGCCACTATGAGTCTGAGATGGGTTTGGCTATGAAGAACTTGGCTACAGCCTGATAGAGATTTTCTTCCTCAAAGGGCTTCGAGACATAACCATCCATCCCACATTTCAGGCACTCATCATAGGTAGCATGAATTACATCAGCTGTCATGGCTAATATTGGCACATGCCACTCACCCTTTCTGGCAGCCCCTTCATCTAAGCCTCCATTCATCTGTTCATTTGCCTCGCTCTCCATCCTTCGAATCCTTCGGGTTGCCTCAAACCTGAAATAGAGGTTCATCATATTAGATTCCCATCATTATCTTCTTTATACAATGATTAATATTCAAATTCAGTTGTCTCAGATGTAAAGGAGATTTATCCGACAGAAAATCTATAATCAGAAAGGAAGCGTGGACAGCATTTGAAGAAAGTAAAATAATGATTATCAACTGATATTGAAACGAGAAAACCTTGCTAGAGATGCTGCTTAACAAAGAAACTGGAACGGTATATCATTCCTATTAGATGCTATTAAGCAATAAGAAAACTAATTTCAATCCCCGCTGAACACAAAAAAGGCCATTTTAGTTAAAGGAGATGTCCAAACACCATCTGTGTTATTGTAGAATGGAAATGGAAGCTGGAATAGAGAATGGCAGAATGTGCCCAAAGGTTGGATTGGTGTATTCAGATTTTCAAGAAGTGTCACTGTTTTGAACTGTTTGGTAGTCATACCATTGACTAGTGACATCATTTTGAGAGAAATTTGGATAAAGAGCAGAGGAAGCCTTAAGGGAGAGGAAAGATTTTGGTGCAGGAATGAAGTGTTACAGTAATGAAATCATGTGAAAACAAGAGTCATCATGCATAACTTGTGGTCAGATGCTGGTTCACAGAGGGCTATCTTCATTCAAGGAGATATGTCTCTCCATAGGAATGCATATTTCTAACTGCCATAGTAGGAAAGATCATGAATTCTGACATGCATTCACACACACCACAATATTCTAATGTGGCCAGCAAGCCAAGACTAGATGCAGTAATACTACATTTGGTGACATGTACCCACTCTCAGCTTCAAATATTTCACTTATTCGGAACGTGGATTTGCACAGATGCGATGAATGACAACATATGACAGTCATATGGGAAAGAAATACCAGCAAATAGAACTTCATGAAGTGCAAAGGGGCATCAAGCAACTTCCGATAGTTAAGTTTTAAAAATGTTCAATGCTTCATGAAGTACAAAGTTGCTATAATGATTGAAACAGCAAATAATGTTCTGCAAACCTCCAATATTATATCTAAAAATAAAAGTTGGCCAAATAGTTCAAGGAAAAGGTATACCATGTCTATCAAACTTTCTCATAATAGCCCTTCAACTTGCTTCATCTATTATTTTCTCTAACTACCTATTTTCCTGAGACCATTCTTCATTAGCATCAATGTTCACAATCAGAAATTGCAACTTAATACGGTTCAACTCCACCCAGTTGTAATTAAATTTAAGTTCTATTCTTAACTAATATGGGTTGTCTATCCAGCTCTCTAACAATTGATTTCCTTTCCATAAAGCACTACTTTTCCTAGTGCAGACTACTCACAGGAAATCTGCTTCAGAAGGATTTTCTACAGTTATCTTTCACCATGCCTTTGGTTGTCATTATGTCCTCCGAGATTCAAAGTTACTGCTTCATGTTATGTGTAATCTGATGAAATACGATGTGTGCTTGATGTCATTGTTCCTATTTGTATAGTATATCTCTTGGTCTAAGGTAGATCTATAATGGTCATCAGGTATCATTAGCCATAGGATGTGTGCATACGTGTCTAGATGGAAATAAAAACAGATGAATAGGAAAAGAAGCATGGATAAGCACAATATCATAAGCAAAAATGGTTTATATCTTTTGATCTGCTATCTAAAGTGTTATAAATTATAAATAATTTACCATCTCTTAGAAATCAAAGCAACCCAGAGTATACAATGACATCAGATAATTGCCCACAAATATTCAGCAGAATGACACAACAAACTACTCATAATCATAAAATAACCTAATTTAGCATTTTAATAATAGGAAACTATTCATCCCCATATATATACCATTTTTTCTTTCTTTTTAGTTGTTTGATTGTCAATTACTCAATGAGTAAGACAAGGTATACATTTTTTTTTTTGAAAGACAAGATATGGTATACATACCCATCCATTTCTGGCATCTGAATGTCCATGAAGCAAGCATCAAAAGAGTGTGGAAGCTGAAGCAATTTTAGTGCATCTTTTCCACTTTCAGCACATTCTACAGCAGCTCCAAACTTCTTCAATGCACCAGCAGCAACTCTACGGTTTACCATATTGTCATCAACTACTAGTATTTTCTTTCCACAGAGTAGGCTCCGAAGGACTGAAGATCCATTTGGCATGTCTTTCCCAGGCTGCCTCTTCTTCCCTATCCCCAGCACCTGATGAAGACAAGCAGCCACCATACTTGCCCTCATAGGTTTCATTATTGTGGTATCTGCAAAACCTGCAGCCTTTGCTTTCTCAAGTTCAGCATTTGTAATGTTTGTTGCGAGAAGAATCATCTTAGGCAACTTATACACATGTCCATTCTGTTTCCAGTCCAGCACGCGTAAGCTCAAGCCACCATCCTCACCAGAAAGCCATGAATCCTTCTCAACAAGAATTATATCTGGCTGGATTTTACTTCTGCAATATTCAGTGAAGTAATTCAACTAAGTTGTACATTACAGATTGATAGAGAGAGCATAGTTTTTTTTCTCCCAATGATCTATATTAGTTGGCCTTCTTATAGCAGTTTGATGGTTGGTTTGATTTCTAAAACCATCTATTACTCTTTTAACATTCATCACCAGCAAAAACAAGTGATTGGCACTGTAATAGTGTCACATTGGGGATCAAGGAGAGCTTTCTCCTTACTAAAATTTTATTTGGCTTCTACAGAATAAAGGGCAACTATATTATTTCCCTAAAATACCACTTTCCCCAGAAACCCACCTCAACCCAGCAAAGAATTAGTGAAAGTTCTTCCCCAACTAAGAAATGTTAGAAATTCAGGATATGCTTGGGTATAGTCAATAGAATAAACCTCAGTCTTGGGCAGTTAACACGATTGTTATAACATAACAAATGTAAAAGTTGCTTTCAAGTGACTTGGTAAGGAATCACTAGGCATTCGAAAGGGTTCATCTGAAGACCGCTAGAAGTGTTCAAAGGTAGTAATCAGGAGAAGATCTTGTCAATGTGATTAAATTATCAAGCAAATCATGACCATCAGGCAAATTCCGAATTGCAAGGCATAATTTTACTGATATTTAATAATTTTTTCCCCAAATAATAACAATTCTAAGTGGAAATTCAACTTACCCACATGATGAACCATTTTTTCCACATGCAGAAGCAGCCATCTTGACACTACTTGCAACTTCAACCGGTATACCAAGCCTCTTCAAGTGGTATCTGGTTACAGCAGCTCTAACTGGTTTACCATCAACTACTATTGCTTTCAATCCTCTAAAACCAGAAGGAAGATCTTCAGCATTAGATTTTTTGGCATCACTATACAGAACTTTTCTGCACCTCCCAAAAACAGCAGTGAATGAGAATGTGCTCCCAACTTGGGGCCGGCTAATGAAGCTTATGTGACCACCCATTAGCTCAACCAAACACTTAGTAATGCTCAAGCCTATACCAGTTCCACCATAATTTCTTGAGGTAGAGCTATCTGCCTGCATAAATGGCATGAAAACCCTGTCCTGGGCGATTAAAGGGATCCCAATGCCAGTATCCTCCACAGAAACCATCAAAGTGACATTCTCAGAAGCTTCATCAGCACCTGTCATGTTTATTGAAGCATCATATCGCGATTCTTCATCAGCAACTAAATGCTTGAAGGAATCCCAACTGTTCCGCTCATCAGCTGCTTCATAACCACTTAAGGTTTTAAACTGGCGTGCATCTGATATCAGCAAACCTTCATCTGACCCTCCATTCAAACAAGTTTCACCTTTCGCATCTACCATGGGCTTTGTGTTTTCAGCCAGATGGACTTTAACAAGTATGTGTCCTCGTTCGGTGAACTGTCAAACACTCACTTTATTAAATGACTACCAACTTATTACAACGAAAATTCATTAAACTCAATCAATGCAAATTGACAAAGCTACTTTTGGGTTAAGATCAAGAACCTCCATCAATTAAGTAGATAACAATCCAAGCAAAGGGTTATGGAGAAAATTAACTTCTACTACCTAAACAAGTGAGAAAAAGAGTGAAGGTTGAGCAATTCACTTACTTTAACAGAGTTCCCAACAAGATTCGTAATGATCTGTCTGAATCTCCCTGGATCCCCCTTAACCATTTCTGGAACTTTATCAGAAACAAATACCGCCAGCTTCACTTCCCAAACAATTACACCATATGTGGATCATTGTAGTGCATCAGGAACACCACCATTTATTGATGTCAAAAACCCACCGAAACAGAGAAAGGAAAAGGGAAATAGAAGGCATCAAATTAGTTTCAGCATTATAAATCAGAAGGTTTTTTCTTTTTCAGTCATAGGCATCCCCTATATGCCTATGGCCCACAGGAACTATCTAAAATAGAGAAACATGCTGAAAAATGAAGCCCTAGGTTGTCTATTAATTTTATCAGGACTTACCTCGACATCTTTGTTTCTAGACTTCTCAGAAAATAAAGAGAGCACGTCATCTAGGATAGATCGAAGGTTAAAGGGGACAGTTTCTAGCTCCAATTTTCCTGCTTCAATTTTTGCCCGGTCAAGCACTTCATTTATCAGTGTTATCAGCGCCTTTCCACAAACTTGAGCAGTCTGAGCATAATCCCTTTGTGTCGAACTTAAATCTGTATCCAAAAGCAAAGCAAGCATCCCTGCAACCAATCAAAAAGTCATGAGAACATTGCTGGATTAAAATCTGTAAAAGTCCTTGACCATAAAATTTACAGAGAAAAACGTAAGGAGAGATCTGGAATATACCAAGGATGCCATTCATGGGGGTCCTAATTTCATGAGAAACTGTTGCCAGAAACTGGTATCAAGAACACAAGTGATACTCGAGTTATAATTAGTTTTAGCTTGGAAATGGGTGGTGAACCCTGTGTTGATATATATAAAATAAAAAACTGTACCTGGGATTTGGCAACATCGGCAGCTTCTGCTCGAACCATCAGTTCTTGCATTTCATGGAAATCATCTTCAACTTTAACAATGTGTATTGCCGCACCATATAAGATATAGCCAACTAATAAGCAAATCACAAAGAATAAGAATGCGGTGGTTAGCGCTGTCCACGATGTGGGTGCCCTCTGATGATATCTGTTCAGAATGCCAAATAGTAAGTGCTTGCAAAAACAACTCCAGTCAATCCATCTACCTTGTGCAATAATTAAATACTGATACACTTACCCACATATCATTTGATGCTTCCTAAATGGATCTCCAAAATCAAGCTTGCTCTCATGCAACAGAGCCAAGTCACCATCTTGATTTTGGTGCCCATACATGATCAGGGGATCTGAAGAGTTAGTAACATCGTACACATTCACTAGAATTGCCTGATTTCCAGCAAGTTGCCCAAGAAGATTCTCCACAAGAGACTCCACATCAAAGGCTCCGCCAAGGTATCTGTGTTCATTTAGAAGTTTGTACATAAGAAAAAAAAATCTATGATATCCTTAAGCAATGCACTAACTGAAGCAATTTGCCCCAGTTTTTTACTTCTTTTTTTTTTTGAGAGAGAGAGAGAATGTGCCAGGTTTTTCAAGCCATCATAATAACTGCAAGACTAGTTAGCCAGGAAAAAAGGTAGTAGTATTTTTTAAAAAAATTAAAATAACTTTTTAAATGCTAAACACAAATTCGTGGAGAATATAAAAATGCCATATGTCAGGTATAAATGATGTAACTAGTGGTCGAGGTGCTTATGGTGGCACCAACAGAAGTGCTGGCAACAGTATCAAGTCATAAAGCACCACATTGCTGGTAGTGATCACAATGAAACAGCAATTGTTGTCAGCAGTGGTAGCAAAAATGGTGATGTCAGCATATCCGTAATAGGGTACAAAAGCAGGGACTATCCTAGAAACTTGTTGAGATTGTAATAAGGGTTGCTTTGAACAATTGTGGAGGTGTTTTTTGATTGTCTACTAGAAAAATAACTGTACATTTTCTGCTTAACTGATATACCTTCCAAATAACTAACTTCATCAGCACAAATCACATGAACAAAAGTATAAAATTTTTCGTTTGAAATGTGCATTCTAATACAACTGCAGTTGCAATAGACCTCAAACTTTCTCATCATCAACACTCTCAAACCATCTTGTGTTGCTTTTCAATTTGACAATAAATTTCAAAACCGTGTCAAATATAGTCACTAACTCTAGTAGGAAAAAGCTGAAAAACAAGATGAACAAAAACTAAATTAAACAAAAACTTGCCATTCCAATGGGAAAGACAAGCCCTAGAACTTACCCTGCAGTTGCTTCAATGCGCTCTTCCACAGTCGGTGTCAGTGGGAGCTTGGATTTGTACACAGGAAATGTCAAAACAACACCAAGATGATGAGAACCCAATAACCTAAAGGGGCTTGTTAGGACAGCTTTCCCAGTAGCCCTGGCCCTCAAGATGTTTTCTCGGTCCTCCTGCATATTGCAAGACAGAAAATTGATAGTCCAGTCAAACACTGAATTTAAACATCAGACTAATTTAAAGCTTAAAAATTACAAGCTAATTGTAGAGAGTGAAGGACATACCTCTCCTGACATCATGTCAAGTGATTCAATGTAAGAAACAGTTTCTTGAGAGAATATCACAGGAGCATATTCATCTCGAATAGGAGATGGTTCCTTCTCCATTGTCTTTATCGTCCAGCCATGCTGCCTTTCGAATTTCTCCCTCTCTGAATTAATCACTCTTTCGGCATAGGCCACCCCACTAAGCAGCGGCCTCTCAAAAGCAGTACGGGCAGTGTACTCCGCAAAGGTCTCCTGCATTTCTTGCCAAAAACCATAGCCCAGAGTGCACAATCAGAAAAAGCAATAATCCAATCTACCATTTTTAATTATGTAAAACTCAGTCAGAAGATGAACAAGAAAAATATTTCATACTTAACAAAAAAAGAAAGAAAAATATTTCACCATCTTGGATTTCGAAGAAAACATAAGATCAACTAGACTAAATTTTCAAAAGGTTATTTTCCTTAACAGAATACTAGCAAATGTAAAACTCAAAACCAAATTGAAAATTTCCAAATTTCCCAATTTCCCTCTACTCTCCACAGAAACCATACAAAACTCCCACAATTCCACCAACAAGAAGGACAACAAGATCAAAATTCAGGAACAAGAAGCAAACCTGATCGATAGCAGATGGATTCTTGTAGTAATGAAAAGTGGAGACAAGAATGGCCAGGGCATGAACATGGTTAACACTAACACTGAATTGATCCTGCAGCATTCTTGCCCTCTGATCACACATGCTGGTCAGTACTTCCTTCCTCCTTACTTTGTTGTCAGCATCCATTTTTTTGTAGATCCAAGTGCTCAGAAAAGCCATCACCATTACCCAAAGCAACAGAAATTTTGGTAACCAAGCCCGGTTAGCCTGTATAAATGTGTACCCCCTCTTGGTCCCCATTTGTTCATTCACTTTGACAGCCACTGAGTGGTGGTGGCTCTGCTGCAGCTTAAGACCCATCAGCAAAAGCACAAGACTATCTCAACTTGTTTCTCTATGTCTTGTTGTTTTTCTTCTCCTTTCTTTGATACCCACTTCATATCTGAGCTAGAAAAAGCCCCCAAGAAAACATGCATACGCTATTAATACGGCAACTTTCTTTAAAGTACTGGCAATTTCAACAAACACCCTTTTTCTGAAACAGAAAGAAAAGGGTACCTGCTAAGCTAAAACTCTAAGTTCGTTTATCATTATAGCATTGTTTTGCAAGATTCAATAACCAAAAAGATTGAAAAACTAATACAAGCTTGAACAAAGAAATGGCCCAAAGAACTAGCTTTTACAATACAAAGAGAGAAGAGGAGAGACCCAGAACTCAAAAAAGAGAAAACTTTTCAATTCTCAGAGACAAGCATGGCTCTCAAAAGATGTAAAACAGCTCAAATTCCAAAGACATCTCATTATCTCTCCCTGCAAAAAAAATTGGGTTCCTCTGTTTTTTTTTTCTCTCTTGCCATATAAAAAATTGGGATTTTCACAGAGATACAACACTAATCATGTTCTCTTCCAAGCGTGAAAGTGTTGTTTTAGTTTAAGACAACAAAGACAAAGAAGAGCACGTTCACTGTGTTTCTTCTATATTAAAATCAAATTCTGCAGATTGACCAACAAACACTCACAGCAAAGCACAACAAAGCAAAGGACCCAACCCAAAAAGAAAAAAATAATAATAAAAATAAAAGTGAAAGATCTTTGAAACAAGAGATGGGGTCACTTTGAAAGGAAACAACAATGTTTACCTGTACACAAGGTAGAGCTGGTATACTACATTGAATAATAGTGAGAAACCAAAAAAAAAAAAATACAGTACTAATTATTTTTCCTTGATCCTATTATTTTATTTTGTTGCAGCAATAGTTTTATACACTTTTTTAATGTTTCCAACTTTCATCTTTGCTTTTAAAGTAAAACTAAATCGAATTTTTAGGATTTTTGCAGATACGCTGTTGTCCCCCTCTAGACATAACCCACATAAACTAAAACTTTCTCTCTGCATTCATACTTCACTCTCTCTACTTTCTCTCTCTCCTCCCCTTCTCCTCTCTTCCCTTTTCTTTTTCTTTTTCCTTAGTATTAATAATTACAACAACAATGAATTGTTATAGCCATACTAGTACAAGCTTCTCCCCCCATACCTTGTCCCCTCTCTTAGTTTTTTTCTCCTTATTTTTCAACTTGATCATAAAGACATTTTAAGCAGCACTAGTAGCTTTCCTTGACTTCTTAAAAGATATTTCAACTTAATAAATATAGGTGTGAAGTGTTATTAAGGATTATTGTGTCATTTATGTATGGATTCGATAAAATCAGAACTTGATGTGTCATTAACTATTATGGTGCCATTACGTATGAATTCTTCCTGTTTTTTTTTTTTTTTTGTCTTTGAGAAATTGGGTTGTATGAATTATAAAAGAAATGAATAAGTGAATTAAAGAAAGGAAAAAGAGGGAAAAAAACATTGGGAGCTAATTTTAGAGTAGGGGGATTTACTTAAAAGGTTGAGCAAAGGGTGCATTCAACATGTGATTTGATTGTGTTTTTGATTTCTTTGAATAAGAAATTATGGGGGTTGCTTTTCTCTCCCTCTAGGTGGACTGTGGAGGGAGAGAGAGAAATACTAAGAAAAAGAAGAAGAAAAAAAGAATATAAAAATAAAAATAAAGGGGTGGGGGTGTGAAAATCACCATCACATATCTTTGGGATAATGACATCGCGACAAGTCGCGGATCTCATTCCTTCCTTCATTGACATCACACCCCTTTCTTTCTTAATTCATTTTCCACTTTGCCCCTTTTTCCCATTTTAGACTCTCTTTCCAGGTTTCTTCATTTTTTTTATTTGTTTTTTTATCTCAAGAAAAATATTTAGAGAAAATTAGAAGGAATTAAATAGTTTAAAATACCAGGCATCTTTTTACAACTTGTTCCGTATCAGTCTCTCGTCCGTATTCAGCGTTGGACAGAATTTGCTGTCCAATTGCGGTTGAGAAATTCAGTCATGTTGGAAAGAATACTTTATTTTCTTTTTCATAATTTATGTTGAATCAAGTAAATTTTGGTGGTTTTTTTATAAGCATAATATTTAAAAATTTTAAATAAATTTTATATTCTTTTATTATTTTAAATAAAATAATTTTTATATAATTAACAGTTAATTAATTAATCGTAATAAAAAATAACACTTGTCATTTTATATCATGTAACATGTTAACATGTCATAATAAATAATAATGTAATATATTTATATGATATGATAACATAAACACGTGATATTTCGACACTTCACGTTAAGATCACGTAAATATAAACAATAATAAGTGACGATTTAACTAATGACGGTTAATAACAAAAACTTGTTTAATCTAAATTAAAAATATAAAAACTTGATTGAATGTAATAAAAAGAATAAATTTTTTTAAAATATTATATTTTTATATTATAAAATAATTATAAGTAAAAAAGAAAAATAATTAAAAAAACCAACAACCACGCACAACATATCTATTACATTCAACGGCAAATTAAATGATAAGACCAAAACATGATAAATTTAAATGTTTAATTATTATATAAAAACTTTCTTTTATGTTCTTGTTAGTTGTACCTAAAACATATTTTTCCAAAAGAATCAGATGTAAAAGATATGCTAAGCTGGCTTTGATTTCACGTGTATCGAACAAGATTTGACTGTTGATCATGATCATGCTTGGGCCAAAATTTTATGTTTGATGCATGTCTCATGTAGCATGTTCGTTACCTGTGTTTCCCTTTATTTATTACTTAATACTAGTATTTAATTTGAAGAAAAAGTTGGAATATAATTGTCTGCTTTGTTGGAAAATCTGCCTAAGATGCTAAAGTTTTTTACAACAATTAATTACGCATTTAATGTAATAGTTTTATTATATAGTAAATAATATTACAGCACATGCCTTGAGCTGATGAATCCGTGGAAAACACAGTTGTTCTTACTCTGTAATTTAAAGAAACAGAGGAAAAGCTGGTCCAGCGTATTATGATTCAGCACCTTCATATCAACCCTCATTTATTCGCTCATTAAAGTCCAGAAGGTTAAGATGATTGCTAAAAATTTTGTACACATATGGTCATGTTAGAGTTTTATGAATTTTTTCCTCAATTCATAGGTTAATGTTTCAAAATTTTAATTATTAATATTTAAAACTTTATCATTTGAAAATATTTGTACTATATATAAATTCTTATTTTAAAATAAATATTCATGCATGTGACAATTAATATTAGTTATAAGAAGATGCACATTAATTAGTAAAAATAATACTCTAATTTGTATAGAATTATTGTCATTATTCATAATTTGAACTTGTAAGTTATTGTCTGCTTTGATTTTATTGGATTTTATGATTTTATCTTACAAAAAGATATTTTAGAAGTCACAGATGATATATGATTTATAATTTCACTTTGAAATCGTTACATCTTCTCTCATTTCAACAATAGCTCGTTGTCCTCACTGGCATATCGTTAATACCCTAAAGTCGACTTTGATACCATTAAAATTATGAAATCATAGTTGATAGTAGTAGATAATCCACATCAAATTATAGAAAAATATTAGGCATTGGTCTACATGAGATGAGAAATTAATGATCAACAAGTGGGTAAACTGTAAAAAGGGTATTTTTGACCTCACAAATATTCCATGTACAAATACAGGTGAAAGAGAATACATGGTTTATTTGTGAAAGGTATTCAACATTGTCCATGGTGCCAAAAGAGATAAAGAAACCTCAGGCAATTATTGCATCATAAAGTTTCACTGCCTACCCTCTACCCTCTCCCACTCTTTTATTAAAATTAGGAGACTCCATAAATCCTTGCCTTTTTGTGCTAAAACTATTGTTATAAGGATGCAACTAAACCCAGAAACCAGTGCCCAGTCAATCAATATTAGCAACAAACTAATAAAAGAAATCACAAAGACTTGCATCATTACCCATTTGCTACAGCTCCAAATATAGAGCAGTAAAGAATACATGTGGAAAACTGGTAAAGCCTTTGTAAAGTTTTCCAAGATTTAAACTTTTTCCCAATTTGATTGAAGTCCAAAAGTAAAGCTTTCCATGGTCAATGTTAATTAAGCATGGTTATGAAACTTAACCACCTTTGGATGCATTTGCTTGCTTTGGATAACGATTGACTTAGGTCTAGTCAAGCAAAGTAAAGCGCCTAACTTAAATGTAATAACACTTAAGCTCTTTCCTGTAGTCTTAAATTTTGACTAATTTTATCTTTTCAAGACAATATACTATTAGAATTCTAGAAATTTAACCTTTTTTTTTGTCATTAATTCTTCAATCATGGTCATTGAGTGTTGCTTCTTACCTTAAAAGTAATTATTAGCAGAGGGCGCCTTCAGTACTTGCACAGAGAGGAATTCGCGGTGATGTTCAAGTGTAATGTGTTTCCCCAACAAGGCATTTAAGTAAGGCTCATATTCCATAAGAACATTCTCCATGCCAAATTCAATGCCATTTGATGCTACTCATTTAGCAAATTAGAGAGTTGAAGACAGGTAAGAATGATTCTGAATCATTAGGGTAAGGGAACTCATATGTTAGCTGGAGATACAAAATACAGATGGGATTTCCACTTTTCCAGTCAAAAGAAAATTGTCAAACTGCCAGAGAAAATGAGCTAGAAAGAAAGAGTTTTAAAGATTTGGAAGACCAATACATTCCCATTACATACTTTTGATATGTTGGTTGGTTTGATTTAATATGTCTGTTTTAGCTAGAACTAAGAAGGAAAGGAAAGGAAAGCAACAACCAAAAAAAAATATAAAGGACAAAGGGAGAGTTGGTATAGCTTTGTAATGAGATGGAAATAGAAGTTGGTTTTCTTTAAAAAAGGATATCTTTTGATGGAATAAGTGGGAGATTGCATGGGGACCATTTTTGTACCCAGAGGCGAAGGGACTCAAAGGACATAATATAGCTTTGGGTTATTGCTCCTCAGGCCTCTCTTTCAATCTCCCCCAAAATCTCTTTTTCTTCTTTTCTCTTTTTTCTTTTGTAGCTGAAATTTTTACTGCCCACTCAAAGTGTGTGGGAGGATGTGGGTGTCGGCCATGTGGGTTGCTAGTGAAGCCCCACACCCATCGCTTTCCCTTAAACAAAAACATATATATATATATATACTTAAAAAGAGTCAATAAATGATGATCATGTCCGGTCTGTGGCATGACCTCGCCTCACATGGGGCAGGTGCTTGCTTCCTACAACAGCCTCCCTGGGTCTGAGGTTCAGGTCTGGGCTTGGCTGGGGGAGTTGGGTTTATGATTTATATTTGCATTTGCCAGCCATCGCCCGCCCCTGCCTACCTATATATGCTCTCTGGCTGCCCTCTCTGCTGTGGTCCCAACCTTGAATTGCTTTCATTGAGCCATGTGATGTTCTCTCATGACGGAAGGGTTTTCCCTTCTCCCATGCTTTGTTAAAAGCCAGTGGCCATAGGGTAAATTATCTTGTCTCTCTCCCACATATATATATATTATATATATATATATAATATATATATATAATTCCCCACTTCCACAAATCTTACTCAGTTGCTCCCTCGGTTTTCTTGTCACTCGATGATGTTGAGAGATGAGGCAGACAGTGAGAATGAAAATTCATCTTAGTTTCTATGTATGTGCATGGACGTACAAACATATAATATAATAAAATTTTAATTCTTTATATATTTTTGGTTAAATCAAATACACTAGACGATAAAATTAACCCTAACTCCCTGACCTAGTGTGGGAATTGCCTTGAAATGTGAAGTCATGTGATTAACGTGGCTCACAATTCCCACAAAATAGCAAGGTACGTATTTCTTTTCAAAATCTGTGAGTTATAGTTCAAAGCTTTCTTACATGTAAGTCTTAACCATCTCGAAAATGTCAAAAACAATCTGAATCAAATCTTGGGTGTAATCTCTAGTATCTACCACATCTAACATATATATATATATATATATATATATTTTTAATATATATATATGATCCAATGCTTGATGTCGAGGTCAACTTTCTTCAACATATAAGCCAAAGCATGTTTGAGTTGGAAATGTATCTATCTCAGTTTTTCATGCCATGGGCTGCTTTCCATTTCCATTTTTAACATATAGTACAAAATTTTAAGCCTCATCCACTTGCATGTCACTACTTTTTAGATCTTCTATTCTTTCTTTCTTTTCGGATTTGATGCGAAATTAAACCTATATTTATTCTTTAATTATTTTGGCTGGAAATGAGAAAACATTTTCGTTTGCATTTAGAAAAGTAGAGGTTAAGTAAGAAAGAGGAAGAAGGGGAAGAAGAAATCCAATTCGATTGCGTTTGGTGCTTCTCATTATTATTGACAAAGCCTGCAAATCTCCCAAACCCAATCGAACAAAGATACGATGCCCATTTTCTAATGAATCCCCTATCTTAGTTTTTCTTTGAGTATCATTATTATTTTCAATCATTTCTCCGAGGGCTACAAGGTAGGACCTTTCTTGAAAAGCACCCCTCTTTGACCCCAAGCACACTCTCATCTTTTTCATTTCACCTTTTTGCCTTGAGAAAATTTTCCTTTTTCCTTTTATGAAGAAGACCATTAATCTGACCATCAAAACGCAATTCACAAGTACTTGAGCCCCATCCTCTTCTATCTCCACTTTGAATATTGCATATGATCAATTCAACCTGTGCAACTTCAAATATTATATGTTAGTGGGACATATATTATACAAGTGAGCCAATAAACTAAAATGTGGAATACATTCTTTATTTAGGAGAGCTTTACTCATTTTCTCTCTCACAACCTTAGTTTTTATCACTATCAAAGACATCATTCTTGTGTTGATAGTATTAATTATGTGGGTCTAAGTGTTTTTGATGGAAAGATGAAATGGAAATAGTGCAAAAAGAAAGTAGCCAAGATAGAATAAATAGCATTGTGCCAAAAGGGGATGGGTCCAAGCCCAAAAATGACAAGTTTTTGAACAGAGATTTCCTGTCTGATTGTTGCACCTATCAAATCTTTTTTTTTTTTTTTACTCATGAGAGGCACTTTTCCTTGTTTTTATGAGCTATCTTTATTCTTTATTCTTTAATCTTTAATCAAAAGCATTCTTTCTTGGTCTAAATAAATTTGGGATATTGCCCCCAATATTTTTATATAATATTTAAGAATGCAAGTTGAAAACTTGATCATGGATGGTAAGACTCATAGAGCTTCTATTTAGCCTTTACCAGTTATCAAGATTCCCTATTGGTAATAATTGCACATACTTTGATTCACAAATATCTATTCAATGTTTTTCTTTTGCATTTGATCAAAAAAGTTTCAAAGTGTTTCTTGAGGAGCTGAAGAAAACTCTTGTTTAAGGTTTAACCTTGGATTACTTGAGCTATGTGAGTTTAAAATTAACCGATATATAATAACGAATCAAATATTTATTAAACCGAATTCGAGTAACTTAACTCGTTTGCATTCTATATTAAATTTTTGAGTTCACATACGTGTTAAAAAATGTAGGGATAGGGTTGCTTTACTTGTAAAAGAAAATGCATCTGGCGTAGACTTCCCAAAAGATTACTTGCTTGAAGGTGAGAAGGCAATCAGGGACAAGCCAGAAAATATTGGTACCAAGTGGGGTAAAAGCAATGATAACAAATTTGAATCGCCAACATGAAATCGTTCACGCACATTGTCCTTTAGTAGAATAAGCTTCGTGTAAGGTTCAGATGAGCAGTGCTCAGTTGAAAGAGAGGAGGACAAGACAGAAGAAGATGTTCCTCCCAGAAGATCTTAATCTACGAAGAACAAATTCCCTGATTTTATTTAAAGACACCATGGAAAGAAATGGGCAATTAAATTCATATGCCGCCCAGAATTAAAATGGCAACAGGTCCTTGGGTTGTTAAGGTATATATACCTGCTGGGGGCGTGTCGCTTGAGATCGATGTGATTTTTTTTTTTAAGGACATTTCTCCTGATTTGATTAAGGATAATATTATTTTAGATTAAAGAGGAGGAATGGGATTTTAGGGAACACTTTTGGTTACAATGGTTAAGAATATATACACCATGATCTAAGTATGGAAAATCTTGAAAAGCTAAAGAATCATCTATGTTAAGGTCAAAAGAAACCTAATTGCTAGACAAAATTATAAATAAATAAATAAAAAGGAAACACCCCAAAGAATATGCAAATTCAATTCAAGGGTAAAGTAATGCAACATTAGCCTACTTGTTCTTAGCGGTCTTAAGGGGATAGTGTCATAGCGATATCAAATTAAGGAACCCATGCCAAGCAATGCAACTGGACCAAAGGGCGTATGGCTATGCTGACCCATATTCGGTCTGTTTGTTGAAGCCCATTACAGAAAAAAAAATCCAAAATTATAGCATAGGCTGTGGTCAATTCGTGGGGGACTCTCAGGATGTCAATAATGGAATTAACCCGATATATATATATATATAAGCAAGACAATAAAGATAATTTTGTTTGAAGAAAATATAATACACCCTTCAGAAAGATTTACTTAAAAAAGAAAAATCCAAGGCATGTTTGTTGAATGTCCCAAATAATTGCAGAGATGTTGTTTGAGTAGTACTGATCAAGAAAGGAAGCTGAAATAGTATTGTTTTCCCTTTGTTTTTAGTGGAAAAAGCACAGATGAAACTGGGCCTGGACCATCTCCTTTTTTCGGCAGCAAGACATGAATTGGGGTGGAGGAGATGGAGATTAGACCAGACAATACATGAAAGGAAGCCCCAGCGGCACGTACTACAGTTTTCACTACTGGTAGGATAGAGAAAAAGTGGTTTGCTGATACTTTTGGAATGAAAGTGCAGTAAAGAAAATTGACAAAAACCTTTACACCCAGTTTTTGATAAGCAATTTTCCTTTGTTTTATTGACCTGCAAAACAAAATACAAGGGTCCCCAACTTTCCCCACTTTCGTTTCTTGTTCCTCCCAATCCAAACACAGCACTAACTAATTTTTATGGCTGATTGACTGATTTGATGACCTTCTCACTGGTTACAATTATTCGAAGGATGACTTTTTGCTTCCCCTTCCCCCACGGTCAAATCTTGCCCACTTTGGCAAGACTGTTGAAATTAAATGTGTTTAATTAATATAATTCACTTTAACTTCTTTAAATAAAGGAAAAAACATAAGCCAACGATCATGCGCAACAATGATGCTTTTCAGCGGAAATGGAGCACTATATCTCCGCCTCAAATTTAAGCAGCATTTTAGACTTTTATATATATTATTATTATTATTATATGTTATAGTGCTTTCCAGACGTCTAATAGAGTGGGAGATTTCTTTAACAAGACTAGATGATCTGGAATTATGGTGTTCTAACGAAATTACTAGCTTGTAATACTAGAGTTGTCAACATGTTCTATAACAAATTTTAATTAATTGAGTTTGTACCATGTTTATCTGGTGTCTTTATATTAATTTCAATCATGTTAAAATTTCATTAGTCTTCATTCTCTCTCACACGTTGATTGTTAGAATAGTGATTCGCTCCCTTGGTTTTATATAAAAATACATTTTGAGCTATTTTGAATAGTTCATAAACAATTTCATATTCATTCCACATTACAAAGGAATTAAGCTTCTCAACGAGATAATTCTGTAATTAAAATTTGATAA
Source organism: Theobroma umbraticum (assembly GCF_002168275.2). Classification (NCBI taxonomy): domain Eukaryota; kingdom Viridiplantae; phylum Streptophyta; class Magnoliopsida; order Malvales; family Malvaceae; genus Theobroma; species Theobroma umbraticum. The sequence goes on from NW_018397266.1 coordinate 1,481,886, forward strand.
ATTTTTGAATACAAGTTTTTTTATTTAAATTTTTAGGAGAACTTATGAGATAATGTATTGATTTGAGTCCATGCACTATTGTTTCAGCAATATTATAAACTTAAACCATGTGATTTTTAAAAATTTAAGATTAAATTACTAGTAATTATTGATTTTTAAATTTTTATATAATAATAATAATTTTTTTCTAAAAAAAAATAAATCATTATAATTACATCCATATCTAATTTAGAATTGAATATTATAATCTTACCAACTCAAATCTTTGATATTTTCGTCAAGACTTACTTCATAGGCAAAAATTTTACTAGTGCAGTGTGAAAGTTCATCGGACTGATATGTATTTTGATACCAATTATAATCATTCGAGTATAAATATCGTTAACATAATAATTTTTTAAAATTAAATTATATAACTTTAAAAAAATTTAATGTCAAAAAAATTCTAAAAAATTTAAACTCAAATTACTTGCATGAATTGATTTAAACTTTATATAAATTTTAATAATCTATTCATATATAATATAGATAAAATATCATAATTAAAAATAAAAATTGTCTCATTTTTACAGAATTCGAATCACATGCATGAGGAAAACAAACCTGTTCACTTCCCACGTGTTTGTGTTATAAAGAAAGTAAGAAAGCCAGTAGGTATAGTTAAAGATTTCAAAGAGTAGTAATTGGTAGGCTATTTCAATTCACATTCAATCAACTAGTTTCTTATTCAAATAAAAAAATATATAATAAATACAATAAAAGAAACAAAAGAGTGCATTTTGAATGGATCTGATTGGATTTGGTACAAGCTACAACTTTGTCTCCAATGTAACGTCCCGAGACAGGAAGGGTCAGGTGATTTTGGTCTTCGACTTTTAAGATTTGAGACGGGGGACCATTTAATTAATGTCTTAATGGAAGACACGTCTCACTTCGCACTCGCTACTTGTCGGATCCTGTATTTAATTTTACGACCGTACTAAATGGGACCCAAAAAAAAATATATAATCCGATCAGATCGAGTATATACGTAAAAGAATTTAACATCTATCTTAAATTAAATCTTAATTTAATAAACATGATTTATTTTTTTAAGAATATTTATTCATTTACACGTTTAAATTTGTACGGGTTTTAATCCTTTTCAGTTGTTCTATGAACAAATGTTTTTTGAAACAACTAAAGTAATTGTACGGATTTGTATAGATCGAAGTTTGGGAATACTACTGTCTGCTTATTAGGATAATTACTTGTAAAAATAAAAAAATAATATCATATTTTCATTATAGTAAAATTTTGTTTTCATTTAATTTACGTATTGAAAATGTAATTATTAAAAAAATAATAACCTTTGATATTGATGAAAAAGTGTTGAAGTGTGATTATTGAGAATTTAAATTAAAAATATATTAAAAAATAAAATGACATTTTTTAAAAATTATAAAAGAACAATTTAACAAAATTTATATTAATTAATTTATGAATTTTGGTGCTCGAGAGCACAACTAGCGACGTATGGTCGGCGTTGAGGTCAGCTTGAGCCCAGCTCAACTATTTGTGGATGCCTTTGGTTAAGACTTTTTAAGTACAGCCGCAGTCATCAAAAGTTTGGTTTCGGCAATCTTGGTTCTTGGCCCAGTTGTTTATTGTCCTTATTTATGTATAAAGGAATAATATTTCAATTTTGTCAGTTTATTTAATGGAAAATTACATATTAAATAGTATTAACTTATAAAGCTATCATTTGTAGTTAAATAACTATATGGCAGAAAAGATATGGATTTATATTAAGTTCGAAAAATTTTTATGATATACCTTAAAAAGAATATGTTAATTTATATTAATCAGTATTAGTCATGAAGACTTTTTTAAGTACTAAAATCTTATTACAATATTGATTTTTTTTGTTGATATTTAATTAATTTTTTAATGACTAAAGGTAAAATTAAAAAAATCATGAAAAATAAGTTTTGTATATAAAATTAATAAAAATATTGAGGTTAAAAAATGAAAATGAGATTTCATTTCTAGATATTCTCAAAAAATAAAAATTAAATAAAAAAAAGACAAAACAAATAGTATGAAAATGAGTAAATAATTTGACATGATAAAAGTTTTTGTCCTTTACTATTTTTTAACTGCAAGTACAACGGCAAGTACATGGACAAGAGGGAGAGGTTAATTGAATTGGGATTACTTCAGCTGACAACTTTAATGATCATCAAACAATTTGGGTCCAATCACTATTAGTTCTAAATTATATAATTTTTTAAAATTTAAATTTAAATTAGTAATCATAATAAACTTACGTATTGATATAAATTTTAATAATGACATTCATATTCAATAAGAGATGGAGTATTACACATATTAATATGAAATTACTGTTTAATATATTATTATTATTATGAGTTACAATTCAAAAGTGCTATATTATTTTTGCATCAAATTAGAAAAAGAGGAATTTAATTGTGAGTCTAGGGGATGCTCTTGAGTTAATTAACTTTCTCAAGTAACATAGAAATATTACTTAATTTTAAGGGTTATATTAAATGGTTCAATATTTGAAAAAAATAAATAAGAATAATAGTAGTGTGTTAAATCATGTCGAGAATATATGTACGTGTCTTATTTATATTATTTAAATAATTATACTTTTAAATTTATTAAAATTTGTTTAATTTTTTTACTTTATAATGAAAGGGGAGTGTCACGAGTTGGACCTTAACCTTAGGCTCATACGACTTTAAATTTTGAAAATAGAGTTTAGGTAGATTTATAAATCATGGATCCTCGTTGCATTGGCTCTTTACTCAAAGAGAAGAGGGATTCTTATACTAGTCTAGGTCTATATCGATTCTTATATCTCTCATGGGAACCTTACATAAGTGAAGATCTAAGTTTGTTTTGATACCACTTATTATAGGTTAAAATTTAACTCCAATATCGTGCAACTTTAAGGTCTAAAAATAAAACTTAAGTAAGTTTACAAATCACGAGTCCATATTTCAACTCAAAAGATATGCCTAATAGATGATAAAAGATAAATGTTTATATATTCAAGATTCATTCCATCTTTTATTGATACATGATCTTTGACATTAGGTCGATGCTTTATATATATATTTGTATTAAAATAATATTATAAGGAAAGGATTACTTATAAATGCAATTATTCCAAAGAAAGTGATCAAAGTAATAACTGTCCCACAAAATATTCTGACTATTAGAAGCCACTATTTGCCATACCACTCATTGAATATTGTCCTTTAAATATTTATTCAAACAAATTTTGTACAAAAAAAGAAAAAAAAAAAAGGGCACATTGGCCACTTGTTTTGCCAGTTTGCTCTGCTTATGGTCCTTGTCCCCTCCACTGCTGAATAGCAAACATCAAAAGAAGCAATAGCTACATTACCTTGTAGATTGATGCTGACTAATGATAAGCCCGTCCCACAACACAAAGGATAATGTTGTTTACAACTCAATCTCCTTGCCTCTTTTCATCACTCTTTTCAATTCATATTCTTTATATCAATGCATATAATCATTTTTAGCTAATGATTTTGATATACAAAATTTTGAGAAAAAAATAAAATAAAATTAGTGAGACGAAAATGCATGTGAATTGTACTTTTGTTTTTTCATGATTGAAATAAAAATTTTTTATACTTAATGTATTACATCAATATCATAACATGCAGGTCTAACAACCCGATTGCTTAACTTGAAATATTACCATTTTTTTATTTAAATGTGATTGATCATCTATTTGAATAAATTTTTTAAGTAAAATCTTAAGCTCAAGATACCATGATGGTCAGTTAAGGTTGGATTGCCATGTCTCTTTTCCAAATTTTAGTTTCATTAGTTTCTCTTAAGCGATTGTGCCAATTTCAGTTAAAATTTTATTTCGTCAAAATTGGAGTGTCTATTGTTTGTATATAATTTTATATACAATTAATATACATCTCATTATATTATAACAAAATTTACATTTTGATCATGTGGTAAGTTATTGTATGCAAATTGGTAATGTATACAGTATAAATTTGATGACGATAATAAAAAAAATTATATTAGTAAAGTTTTTTATATAAAAAAGTGAAAAAAAAATGGAAAAATATAAAGGGGAAATGTATGGGCTAGAATGGGATAATAGGGTCATGTCCATGCAAATTCCATAAGTGAGCATGGGAGTGTATCTGACAAATGTAGTTGGGTAATATTGGAAAAAAGAATCTGACCACAAGCAACTTGTTAAAGTAGGAAATAGAAAGAAAGCAAAGAAAAAGAAAGAGAGAATGAGCAATGAGACACAAACATTTTATAGCATCTTTTTCTGGGACTTACAGTAAGTACCCTTTGCTTTTCCATGTCTCCTTGTGTGTTCTCTCTCTCTCTCTCTACTCATTTATTTGTAGCTCTTGAAACACTGGAAGAGCCCAAAATTCAACAAGCAGTGGTTTGTGTATTATCTACTTTCTTCCTTTCTTTTTTGCTTTTCTGGTTCTTACTTCTCTGACTTTGCTCCATCATCCCCATCTCTCCAAACCTCTGCTTTCCCACAGTTGTATACTTCTTTTTCTCTCTCTCTCTCGGCAATCTTGTCTCCATTAATTAACTTTTCAGCTTCAACAATAACTGTACCATTTGTGGTAAAAACAAAAAAAAAAAAATACCATCCATAAGCCAGTGCTCTGTCTTGTCTTTTGATGCTTCTCATCTCCTAGCTTCCATAGCTCACAAAGTAGCATAGTACTCAACCTTACTTTGCTGCTTCAAAGATATACCAAGTAAGAATCTTTTTCACCAACTATCTCATAGGCTATGGATTTGATTTTTCTTTTTTCTTTATATTTTTTGTTTGGGTTAGCTTTTGCTTTGTGTTACTAGTTTAAGCTTCAGCTTTTTGCACTGTTTATTTTAATGTTGTTGGAAGGTTTTTTTTTTTTTTTAATTTACTCTTTGTTTTCAGCTGTGGATTTTGTCTAATTCATTTTACCTGAAAGCTCATCTGGGCTTTCTTTTTATGATTTTTTTTGTTCCTTTTTAGTGAATTCAGATGCATTTTCCATCTCAATTGTTGCAGCTGATAATTATGCTTTTGGTGAAAAATTAGATAGTCTCCTATTCTGACCACAATTCTTTTTCATTTGTTTTACATTCTGAACTCAATTCTATTCTTTTTTCTGAACATAAAAGATAGGAAAAACAAAACAAAAAAAGTTGTAAAAATGGTTTTTTGATTCCACTGTTCTGATAGAGAGGAGTATGGGACAGAAAAAACCTGAGGTTGAATTTAAAAGAAGGGAAATTCTCTGGTGGGGAAGAGCAACATGAAGAAGTAGCTAATTGGAAAAAGAGAAGTGGAGAAAAATAAACCACTTTTTCCAAGGCAATTCTGTATATTCTTCATGCATGTCAGTTTAAATCCATGAATAAAGCATATATGGATAAGAATCACCTATTGCTTTGAATTACTTCAGTGAAGCTTCTTACTTGTATCCAATTCTCTCCTGCTTTTTCCATTAATCTCTTTTACTGATTAGTTGTCAAATATGTTCTAAAATTAGCTAGGGTATATCTAGAATCCGGTGGAGGATGCTACTTATAAATTGTTTAAGTATTGTGGGGATAGCTAAAAGTGAAAGGTGAAGAGTTAAGGCACTGAATCACTTGGTTAATTTTGTATGTGACTCACTTTACTTAGTTCAACCAAATGCCTAGCGCAAGATACTTCATTCAACATCATTCTTGAGAAGGAAATGGACTCAAGAATGTAAATTTTGTTTCTTCCTTAAATCTCCATAGTGTTTGCACTGTGTTTGCGTCTCTCCAATTTAATTCCTCTGCTGAAACAGTTTCTCTTTTTTCTATATTGATAACTTGTAGATATCAACTAGCATCTTGTTGCATTCGTGTAATGCTCCAAGGAAGTGTACGATGCTATTTTCTTCTTTATTATCAATTTTTACATGTGACCAACCATAGGAAGGGGAAAGCATGTGTAATTTTCGGGGCAATAAATACCTCAACTCTGGCATGTTTCATGGCCACCTGCAACGGCACATCTTGTTGGTTTAGAGTTGCTAGTTTCAAGTCTCTAACACACATTTCAGGCTCATTTATTTGCTTTGTTCTTGCCTCAACCTGGCTTTAATCTCTTGAATTCTTCTGATATCTCTTGTACATATGCAATAAAGCCTGTCCTCACCTTTTTTTGAGGCTTTATCAGTGCTTTTTACCTCGGAATATGTCTTGGGTTGCATGCGCCATGGCAATGTGTCCTTGTGTACAGTAACCCATGAAAAAAAAAAAGGAAAACAATCTGATCACATGAACGTACTACGCTAGAAACCTGACATGTAGCCCCCTCTATCATGAACAACTGATGTCCCCCTATTCTACCGCTAGGAGAAAAAAACTAGAGAGTATTAATTGTTATGCTTAAAAATAAAATTTTTTATGCCTTAATAATTGTCATCAGACCATGTTTTCCCCAAACCGATTTAAGGCAGAGCATCTTCTTTGGCGAAACGAAATCGTTTCTCTCTGTTAATTGGTTGTATATATTGCTTATGAAGCTGGAAAATTGTAACTTTAGGAAGGAGTAAGAATAGAATCATAGATTAAGAATTAGATTAATTTTGAAGTCAAATAACAAGTTTGTTACTCCTTATTTCCCATGCATGCAAGTGTTGCCAAATATCAGACAACTTGCTCCATACTTTAGATATATGTTTTCAAGAGAAACAAAGATTTTTTTATTTGTGGAAATATTTACTAAAATATTTATAAGGGGTGTCAAAAGTTTAAAGAAAGTTTAGAATATTTTTGTGGTGGAGAATTTTCGTATCATTGTCAAGTTGTGTGGTTTGGGAGCTTGTTTTCCAGTGGTGTACATGGACAAGCTTGTACGAAAGAAAGTAGAATTTCAATCTGTAGTGTCCTGATTTGGAAGAAACAGTAAAACCTGAAATCTTGAACAGAAGGCCCAAGGGTTAAAGGACATAAAATATGTCTGACCATGAATTTTCTTTGTTGCCCCTTAATCTGTTAGTGGATAGGTGTATTCATTTTGCTTCACGTACAGTGTTTCCACAATTCACCCTGAGCTAGACCATCTTAGTAAGAAGTTGGACATGCCTATTACATCCAGCTATTGTTTTGATTTTGTACTGATTCAAAATGTGTATGCCTCTCCAGAATGATCGAATGGTATTTGTGTTCTTGCATGTGTATGTTGAGATTGTTACATAATTTTGTCAAACAATGTTGTCTATATTCTTAGGGTTGGTTTTTTCTTAAGGAATCAAATAGAAGTTGGCATGCTTACAATAAATGTGATGGCTTACTTGTCAGTTTGCCAAGCATGAGAGACTGTAATAGACCTGCCACTCTTTGCATTTTTCTTTCTCACTTGTAACTTTTAGCAAATAGTCCATTTTTTTCCTACATGCAGGTGTTGAAGAGATAGCAAACTAGCGCTATTTGCATTCATACCGGCTATCAAAAGCAACAAGCACCAGGCATTGCTGCCTTTACTTGAGCATGACACCACCAAACCCTGGGTTAGAATCTGAAAATGATTCAGAAGCAAGCAGCCAAGTGGCTTCCAACATATCTGCACAAGAAGCGACCCCCGATGCCTCAAAGGATAGCACAACCACTACATCATGCCTCACAAATCTCATAAAGGCTCAACCAGAAACAGGGTCTGTTTCCCTTGACCTGACTCTTCATTTCAGTGCCACTGATGCTGAGATGAAGGGCACCGGTGACACTAGTAGTGAGATAGCAAGCCATGGTTTGTCAGCCACAATCCCAAGGGTTTTCTCTTGTAATTATTGCAGGCGCAAATTCTATAGTTCACAGGCACTGGGTGGACACCAGAATGCTCATAAGAGGGAGAGGACAATGGCAAAGCGTGCTATGCGGATGGGGATATTCTCTGACAGGTGTACAAGCTTGGCATCTCTCCCCCTTCACGGTTCTACATTGCGGTCCCTTGGGATCAAAGCTCATTCTGCCATGCACCAAGGAATCATTTCATCACAGAGGCCTATTGATACAAGAGCTGGAGCAAGGTTTGATCAAGGGTATTTTGGAACGCCAATGTTCATGGAAGATGATGATGTTGACTTGTTTTGGCCAGGTAGTTTTAGACAGGTGAATGAAGGAGTTAGTGGTAACCCGGCTTTGGAGTTTGCTCCAAATTCAACTCAAAGTTCAAATACGGGTTTTGTAGCAATGGCATCACCACCAAGAACAGATTCATCTTCGCCCGATCTTACTTTGAAGCTCTAATTATATTAAGGCTCCTTTTCATCTAAACGTGCTACTCATTATGGTGCTCACTCTGTACAGTGAGATGCATTAGCAAAGGCTGCTAGCTCCTAAAATTATTTTTGCTAGATTTCTTTAACCGTTAAATTTTCTATTTTTACCTGTGCCATTGGTCTGCGGCTGATGTGCAAAGTTTGGGGTATGAAGTGAAAGCTATAGCTTGCAGTGATGATGGTACTATTGCTTTTTGGCCATGTTTGATGCACTAGATTATGAGGATTACTTAAAGCCTTTCCCCGGAGCAACATTGAGCTTTCTGACTAGCGGGGATATTTCTACCATCTTAACATTTTGCTTTGGGAGGCAATAAACCCACGCCTGTTTGCTCTTCCGTAATTGTAATGAGAGCTATATGTAGCAAATATTCTGCTTTGGAGCTTCTGTGACTGAGGATGTGAACTATTCATTCATCCAATAAGAATAATATGATGGGTTAAGCTTCCATTTTCCTATTTGCACCAATTCATGGTATAGAGGCAGGAGTGAGGCAGAAAGTCTAGGATAAGTCGGTTCAATCACCTTTCTTTATTCAGATCAGATCAGGTTTAGAGATAACAACATATCCAATCTGTCAAACTCCAACCAGATCAAGTTCTAGTTTGTTAGAATTTTGAAAGAATTAAGAGATTGTTGAGTGTTAAAATAAAAGAGGAAGATGATCACTCAGTTTCATTGATAAGGATAACGGCTCTTATAACCTTACAAAATATAATGTTAAAAAACAAATAGATAAAATTAAAAGAAAATAGATAGCATTGTTTGAAATTGCTACACTATTAAGTTAAAAAACAAACAGATAAAATTAAAAAAAAAAATAGATAGCATTACTTGAGATTGCTACACTATTAAGTTTGTGAGTTGTCCCTCATATTTGCTTTAACGGCCAAAACATGATCATCATAAACAACCAAATAACTATCAAATAAAAGAAACTAAATAGCTACATGTACTTAACATACATCATACTGCTTCAAATTGAAAACTAACTTTTCATAGAGTATCACAAGCAGAGCCTAAGTCCAATACACCTCCTTTGAGTCAACTTTCAATACTCCTAATTTGGATTAGAATTCAAATCTATCCTTTAGTCATATGTTCCTGAATCACTCGCATGCTTATCTTTGTAAGTCTCTCATGGATAAGTAATTCCATCATTGCCTTGGTCAAAGGAGGCAAGGACACTCATATCTTCCAATGCTCTAGAGCTTATTGACCTCTCGGGACCCTGAATAACACCTCCTCCTCGGCTACTACAGCTTATTCTCTCTTAAATCAACTTTGTTTTGGCAGACTTTCTCCATGTTACCGAGTTGGTTACAAGACTTGCATGAAATATTTGGTCTGTACCAGCCAAAATGCTCATTATGATAGTATTTTTTACTATAAGAACATAGAAGGTACTGAGCCTTTTGCTTACCCTGTTTCTTTTCACCATTTTTCTTCTTCCTTGCATGTGCTAGTAAAGCATTTTCTACATGATCTACCTACCTCAAAGCTCATCTTTGCTCTTGAGCTTGAAGAGCATTTATGAGCTTTTTCACGGTCACTGTGGACATATCTTTCAAGTCCACGAAAAAGATATTTCTACCTCAAATTTCTTCTATAGGTTTACAAGGAATTTGCAAACTATTCTTTTCTTTGGTAAATTTTTCTTTAAGTAATCTCAACTGATTGACTACTTTCAAAATCTTCTTTGAGTAGTCTTTTACACTTTCCTTATCCTTCATCTTTAATATTTCGAACTCTTTTAGTAGATTTAGAACTTATATTTAATAAGTCCTATCACTATCATGAAACTCAACCTTCAACTTGTCTCATGCTTCTTTGTCATGCTCACAATCTATTATATGAGTAAAAATCAAGTCGGAAACAACAGAATGAATACAAGATAAAGCTTTATAATTTTTCATACTTTCTTTGTTATGCTGCTTTAACTCTGCGATTGTCGGGTTTGATTGCTTCATCTCAAAAGGATTTCCACCAACTTTGAGAGACTTAAAAAGATTGTTGAGTCCTAAAATAAAGGAGGAAGATAACCATTCAATTTTATTAATAAAAATAACGGGTTTCATAATCTTATAAAAGATAATGTTAAAAAATAAACAGATAAAATTAAAAGAAAATAGATAGTACTATTTAGGATTGTCACATTACTAAGTTTGTGGGTTGTCTCTTATATTTGCTTTAACTGCTAAAATATGACCAACATGAAAAACCAAATAACCACTAAATAGAAGAAACTAAATAACCACAAGTAGAAGACATGTAATTAACACACAGTCTTGAGGAATATTGCAAGCAGACCCTAACTCCAACATAGTTCTAAACCCTTGGCAATTACAAACATCTTCCCTTTCTTTGCCAGGTTTCCTTCTCGACTCACCACATTCTAGACATCCCTCTGGCAACACCCTTATCAATTCCCATGTCTTCCAACCCCTGCTTCTTATCATCAATGTGCATCTCATTCTTGGCAACACCCTCAGCAGCCAACATCTCTTTCCCACCTGATGACACTCCAATAAAACCTTAGTCATGCAATTTAGACAGAAAATCTTATCTGCATTCCCGTTCATAGCAAATTCCATATCTAGAAAAACTCATCTACCACCTTTTCGTATTCAGGCAGCCGCCTGTCTTGAAGATGCATCCACCTCTTATCAATTGCCATGTTTCTGTATGCAATAATATATAAGGCCCGCCAACTTGTCAAATTATCAAAAGTAATCAAGCTAACATTGACTTTTTACTAAAGCACATGAATTAATTAGTAAGCAAAGAACATCAACAAACACTAAAGTTGCAGCCCGAGATTTTTCAATTCCTGTCACTTAGATTTATTGTGTCGTGAAAATTCTAGCCTAACTTTCAATAGACGAATTTCTAGGCAGTCGAGCTTCTTTCTTTAAACCAACTAAAGTATAGCATTTACAGTCCAAATACTGATGCAGATATGGAAAACCAGAGCAATAGCTATACCCTATTACATAGGGTAAAAGGAATGTAGAAGGAAAATCTTGTCTCATAGCTTATCTTATTTCCTTATTAAAGCGGAGCCAGTTCAGCAGCAAGATAAGTGAATTTAGAACATACCAAACACAGAAAAAAATTGTATCAACAAAACGAAAAGACTTTTGTGGTTTACCTTTGAAGCCCAAATCCTCGAGCAGACAGATTTCACTGTATAAAAAAGATGAAGTTTATAAGGATTGTTGCCCTCAACCTCATCAAACAACCTTAAAAACTTACGAGAAACACTTGTATTTTTTGCTCATAGAACATTAACGGAATCAGCCTTTGACTTGGGGATGTGTCTGATCCACAGGAAATTGACGCCTCAATATCATCAACGGATCATAAGTGGATTCATCAGTCCAACTGCCAAGAGTCTTTATTTCAATTCGTCTCTTAGTAAATGACGATTTGTGTGTTTCTCACAACCAGGATACAGTTCCACCTCAATAACATGTGGCCATTGTGAGGGTTTCTTTTCTGTGGCATTCAGTTCTACCTGACCAGAGTTGTTTGCACCAACACATTTTTCTTCCACTCCCTTGCCTTCCATTTTATTCTTCTTATCAAATATGCATCTCATTCTTGGCAACACTCTCAGCAGTCAATTCCAAATTCCTATCTGATGACAGACAC